>NC_092424.1:62260947-62413187 GCF_036169615.1 Heliangelus exortis
GTGCTAACAGTATTTGGTCTGTTTCAGCAAATGGCAGTGACGAGCAGACTGTGCAAAAGGAGTGAGACAAATGGTATTTGAACATGTATACTTCCAAGGCTGAGGAGAGGAGCAAAAATAAGAGTTGGATCCCACTTTCCTTCCCCACCCAGGCAACTCCCAAGCAACGAAATCCAAATTAGGCCCCACATTTGCAATAACATCACATTTCCTGGTAAATCAATCATTAATCTACAGAACTAGGGAAGGCAATACCTCTCGTCATTATGTCCACAACACAAAACAAGATTCAGCACTGACAGCAGCTTCCTCTTTCCCTTCGCCATTGCTTTCTTTGTGCACTTTCTCAAAATAAAATATTGACAGCTTTAAAAAATGAAGAAGGGAAGGACCTCAAGTCATTTAGTGATCTAGTGATCCAAACGAGCACAAAAAGCTAGTCTGTGCTTAAGTATACAATCAATAAGTATACAAATCAATAAAGTTTATCCAAGAGCTTAAAGGTACTACACCAAAGACTGAATAAATCTGATCGAGCCCCTCTGCAATAGTGGAGCGGAACAGCTCTGGTTTTTCTTGGCAAAACTCCACAGGTACACCTTGCATGCAGTGGGCAGAGCTGTATCACAAAATATAGCTCATCTCCACCCCCTCTCTCTTACAAAGGCAATCATGCAACAAAGAGATTTATGTAGACTGAGAGCAAGTCATTACATTCAAACATCAAAATCATCATCTCTGACTGTCACTGTCCAGACCTGGGGTCAAAGTTACAAGCTGCATAATTTACAGGTCTTCAAACACCGCATAAACCTGAGAAAAGTAGAGCACAGAGATTACTGGAGACAACCAGTCAGCACAGGCTTCATCATCCTTCTCATCTCTGCCTAGAGAGAACAAAAGGCATTTAAGTATCCCCCTGTCTTTCCACTTTGTAAACCACCCTTCAGCCAGCCATAGTTTTAATGCGAACAGGTGAAAACTCAAAGACCCTGTAAAGTTACACACTGCCATGGGTACCGGGACAGAAATCAGAAGTACAAGATGCTATTGAAAATCTTGCAGGTAGGGCTCCCTGGCCCAGATTTACCCACATGTAGACCTTTTTGAGCATTGGCTTTCGAGCTGTGCCAGCAGGTCTGTTGCCTCATCTCCTAGGGCCTGCCAGAAAGGAAAAAGAGATTTCTATTTATCTTTGAACATGTAGCCATCCAATAGGGATATCCAGTAGCTGGTTTGTCTTTGAAACCAGTTTATTTCTTACAGTCTACTGAATGTGCAGATCTGGAAATAGCTGCAGTAGTTATTTCTACATTTCTTTGGTTAAATGTAACCAGAACAAGACTATTTGCAATCATCTATTTGATCTAAACCTACTGATAAAAATGTTACTGCCCGACCCTTTCAGCCTCTTAAAATTGCACTTACAGGAGAGAAGTGTTGAGAAATTCCTCTTCTTTCAGAAGGAAATGGTGGGGAAATGTCAAAACAATTAACTAATAAATAAATATCAGAAACATTTGAAAGAAAGATTTTCTATTCAACTTTAAACTGTTTGAAGGACAGGAAAAAGAAAAATTCCATGGATTTTTCTAGTCAAATGAGTGTGAAATGGGCCCTTCCTAAAATCCTAGGGGTGTCAGGGAAACTGGTTATCTGTCTTCAGCAGCCTAAATGTTTTAGCTTAGTTCCTGTCACTCCACCAGTGCTGTCCTCCTCTAGCTTCTCCAGTAAACTGATCTCTGACCAGCTGTATGCTGCATGCAAATACTGCCTAGCAGGGACAGCACAGATTTCTGATCCTTTCAGCAGGGTCGGTTTGGAGTTCAGACCACATTTCTAGGCAGCTAGACACAGCATCCTCTCTCATGCAGCTATAAGATTTTACTAAGGCAGTAGAATCTTCTACTATTTAAATATTTTTTCCAGAGTATAATTTAAACAGGATTGGCCATAATTATATATGTTTTGGAAACTGGTAAAAAATGTATGATAGGAAATGTATGCTTCCTGCTTTCCATCACAGATTTTGAGGCACTCCAAAAAGGTCTCCAAAGCTCTAAAAACTTTGCTTCTGCTTTCACTAATACCATCTTTTTGATATTAAAAGTCAAGATCCAGCGATTTACAAGTCAACAAGCCTGGCACATTTTATTCGTTATACAACAGTACAGTATTGCATAGCAGGAGCTGCAAGACAACAAGGGCTAATGGCTCCAAACTGCAAGAGGATAGATTTTAATTACCTATAAGAAAGAAAATTTTTTACAGCAAGGGTCATGAAACACTGGAACAGGTTGCCAGAGAAGTAGTAGAAGCCCCATCCCTGGAAACATTCATGGTGGGAAGGGAAGGGACACAGAAACACTCCTCCTAACAGCAGCTTAATTTGCGTTAGGAATACTTGATATTGGAAGTGGGGAAAAACAAAAAGCAGCTTTTAAATTTGTAGGCTGTAGTGGAGACCATGGCACAAAGATGTACAACTGAATTGGGACACACTTCACCCTAAACATTTATGCAAAGATTAAAAAAAACATTACAATGCATTCTTACACAGGAACACTGTTTTAGTTGGCTAAGCTGTAGTATAAACTTCATAAACACTATGACAGAAGATGTTAAATACTTTGGACTGTGCATTCACACTCCTTTTTAGCTAGACAGTAACTTCAGAAGCATATCACACATCATGATATTTAAGAGTAGATTTAGACAATTTTTTTTTTTTTTTTTTTTTTTTCTCTAAGAACCCATAGTATTCACGAGTCACTTGAAATTTTGATTTCCAAGAAAAAAACAAGAAAGTTACAAACAAAAGCCCTGCCAATATTTAGATAAGGAGGAATGTAGCCAAAGTAGTGGAAACCAAAAAACACACTTTTAGTTGTATGAAGGTGAAGGCATACAGAAGCAGGTCTGCAAAGTATCTGCTGCCTCTTTTTTAAACTCAGAATTATTGCATGTGTTCCTGAGGGATTAAAACAGTGACAGGTACCCTAAGGACTGGAGAACTTCAGGATTATACCCCCAGCAATGAAATTCTACAGATGAACAAGGTGGCATCCAGTTCTTTAAATCTTACCTACAGGTACAAGCAAATTTGTACAAATGCTAATCTAGTCCTCCTTCCACTGTTTAACCCAGATTAATTTGCCTTCCTATGTAAATGTTCCTTGGTCATTTCCATCTTTTTTTACTTCATGTCCCCAGGTGCATGCTCTGCTGAGACAGGCATACAATGCTCTGCTGCAGAGTTGTTTTGGTACACGAATACTGCACCTGAATATTGCACAAGTGTCTAGGAGAAGCACAAAGAGTTAAAGACAGAAGTGGTGTTGGTGTCTGTTTTTGAGTACTAAAGGATTAAAGCAGGAAGCAAAAGGGACTGATCAGCCTAAGAGGGATTAAGCCCACTCACTCCCTGAAAAGTCTTCTAACCACCAGATCATAGGGTATGGTGCACAAGAACATTCCTCATGCTCTCCCTTGAAACTGAGCCACAGTGCAGGCGGGCATGCAAGAGCTACAGAGGCAGACAGAGAAAAGGCAACAAGGAATATGATTGTAAGCTGGTGGTTAGGGGCACTCATCTTTGAGGGAGAGGGTTGAAAGTCCTGGCCCATTCTCCCGGTTCTGTTCTGGTTTTCCTTAACCCACAACTAGTCTGGTGACAAACTGAGAGGAAAATGCATACCCATCCCAAGAAGTGGGGTCTAACCCCAAGCTTTCTCCCTTCACAGTCATGTAACTAACTAATTAGCTGAAGTCATCAGTCTCTTGCTGCTGTTTCCTGTGGTTCACCTTCAACAGAACGAAGATATATTCTCAAGTGGGGTATATTCACAGCTCAGTTACTTCTGCAAGACTGAGAGAGAAGTTTGCAACTTGTCCAGCTGCACGTACCCAAGGCATTCTGTTGCCCATTCTGACCACTGCTACATGAGAGGAGCACCCCTATGGCTGCCTCTCCCATTAGATATCTGTCCTCAGAAGAAAGGCATGCAGGAGAGGTGGCTGAGTAGAAACTAACACCCTATATTTCTGAAAGGTCTACCATATTCTTAGTGGGAGAGGTAGGTACCTACCTGAGGTGACCTGACTTGTCATAAGAGATGGCACTGTTCACACAACTGACATTGAATGGGTTGAGGAGGATAAGCAGATGGAGAATACACCTAATGCTGGGGGTGGGTGTGTGTGTGTGTCTTTGAAGAAACATGAGCATCTTCCAGACCAGTGATCTCTGAGGTAATGGCAGGAGAAGTTAAGAGACACACACAGACACAGTGTAATGATCCAGCCAGACTGCTATAAGCTTTTGGTTTCTGCTGATACAAACCAGATGTTGGCAAGATCTGAATTTCTGAGTTTGCTTAACTCCTTGGAGCATTGTTCTAGAATATACACAAGAGGCATCTTGTCTCTCAGCTGTCTTTTCTCTAGCATCAGGCTTACCTCAGCTGAACAGGTTATTTATTTTCCAGTGGGAAATGTCAATTACAGCATCATTTTTAAAGTTGGAGGGAGGAGGGGAAAGAAAATCACTGTGAAATTTTCCAGGCAAAACTGCATTTTTACCCTTCATTTGATCTGATACAGTGGTTTGCTCCTGTCAGCTACAGAGCCATTGATATGTTTAAGCAGACCAGAGAAAAACATCTCACTATTCAGCATAGTAAGATAAATGTAAATTTAATGTGCAGCTCATGGAAAATTGATTTAGGATTTTAGTCAAAGAATAATATCATTCTCCTCCCCCTTCTGATTTATTTATTGCATGAAGAACAGGTGCTTCAAGAAGTACTTCAGAGGCAGTAAACCTGGATAAAAGAGATCAACATCTGTCCTGGTCCACTTGATAGAACACAACAAAAATCCGGAATTTCAACACCACCTAGAGAGAATAGGCACTCTAGAGAAGCAGAGAAGAGTAGGACTGTTCCTATGCCAACTATCCCCTTTCAGACTAGTCGCCTAAAAGCTGCTTTGACTACCAGGTATCTGCAGTTTGTGCTTCTGGCTCCCAAATGGGAGACGTGACCTTTCCTGAAGGAAAAATGCTTCAAAGATGGAAAGGTGGGAAGAAGCAGCAGACCAGATTATATGGCATGGCAAGGTCTCCTACCAAAATAGCGTTTATAAATTGCACTTATAAAACTGACCAAATAGCTTAAATTGCACTTATAAATGAAAATGTTGCAGAAAAAGAGCATATGGATTACCCA
Source organism: Heliangelus exortis (assembly GCF_036169615.1). Lineage (NCBI taxonomy): Eukaryota > Metazoa > Chordata > Aves > Apodiformes > Trochilidae > Heliangelus > Heliangelus exortis. Next base: position 62,266,176 of record NC_092424.1, read on the forward strand.
TAATGAACATTCTATCTACCAGATGTAGTATTCCTTTTCACCATTTCCACATATAGCTGAGAAAATCTCAGAGAAAATCACCAGAAGCCCACGGGCAGAGAAGTTGGTAGAACTGTCTTGATTGTTTTCACTTGGACTGATCAATAGCACCAAAAAAATTGTAGGAATTATAACTGTCCACAGTGCAACCAGCCTTTTATCATGTAAAATTTGAGTGTGCAGCTAGCTGTTCATGAAAATCACATTTATTTTATGATGAGACAACTGATTTACATAAACATTGATAAATTTGGCTTTTATATGAACCAGCTCTCTCCCCTTCCACCAAATACACAAGGGTGATCTATCTATTGCAGAGAGCAGAGGAGATTTAGAGTAGTAGCTTTTTGCTAGTGAAAAGCAAATAGCTGGAGAGGCCGCTTTCAGACAGGGAAGTGCAAAAGCATGCAGCAAGGTGTAAGTGTAAGTGGGTGTAAAAGAGATGAAGTTCGCAGTGCCACAGATGCTTAATCCATTCAATGAGTAAATAGTAGTAAAATCAGTCTACTGGTTATGACGAGTCTGCTGGGATATATACACATGTGCAACACTCTTCTTTTATTAGGATCAGAGAAGAGGAATCCTGAAACTCTCTCTTTTTATGACTTGGGGTCACAGTCTGGAAGGGATTGAGAACTAATGTACTAGACATCCTTGGTTTCTGGCGCTAATCAATCCAACATCTTTCCTGAGTGGCAGAAGAGGTGCTAACCCATCTGTACTGCCCATAGATCTAGCAGGCTGACTGATCAGCCAGGCTTCTGAGTAATATTCAAAACAAGACAAAATAATTAGCTCCAGCTGTAGATTTTGAATATAATCTAACTAAAGCATCTCTCTTTCAAAAATGTCCTCTTTCTGTCAACATTTGAAAGGCTCTGCTCGACAGGCCTGGTGTCCCTGGTCTCTGTATGTCTGACATCCCTGGTACTGCCAGCTACTCTGCAATCATTCCCATTTACATAGCTGAAGGCTGACAAGTTCACTGAATTCCACTCTGCAATAAAGCATGTAAGGAGTGACACTGTCTCCTGCTTCTGGGATTACTCACTTGCTTTGTTTTTGAGCAGTGTGTTAAGTGCTCTGCTGGAGCAGAGCAAGGCACTCAACACCATCCAGGAGCTGGCACTGCAACCCTGCAGTGCTCTACACAGAGCTGCATTTAGAGTAGGAAAAGGTGATGCATATTCATAGATGAGTAGGTAAATAAGGAAAGATTTGAAGGAAAGTGATCAGGAGGAGGGTTACACTGGTGTAATCTGTAAAGCAAACAAAGAAAACCTTAAAACCAGATGTTTTAAGAGATCTTACTCTACACAGAATAAACTAAGAGGAAAGAGCTCGGGTTTGACAAGGTACAGGACGTACTGGAACAGTGTAACGCACTGAGATGACAAATTTAGGCTAAACATCAGAAGTTAACTATAAAATCAGTTGGGCAGAAGTGCAGACTCTCAAAAGACACAGATGAAACCACAAGATCTGCAGCTATGCAAGAAACAGTAAGGTACTACAAGACATGAACCAGGCCATGGTCCCACAAATGTAAGAGACCCTTTGCTGGATCACCCAGGAAGATGTTACATTTTTCTCTATCCATTGACAGACCAAGCTTACTTCCATTGAAGCCAGTGGGAATTTTGCCACTGACTTCCAAGGGAGCAGCAGCTCTATGATTTGGCTGTGTACAATTTCAATTAAAAAGTGTATGAATCACATCATTCTGACCTTGGCAGCTGAGAGATGAAGACAGCAGGATAGGAAAAGAGCAGCTCAAGCAAATGGAAATAATTTTTCTATTAAACTTTTTTCTTTTAAAGGAAGACACTCAGCATAACTTAGTCCTTTTTTCCTCCCTTTCTGTTACTAATAACTGTCTGATGTGCTCAAATTGGATTGCTAATATCTTGTTTACTTTTCAGTATATACAGGTTTGATTCTGTGGGATTTATACATCATGGATAAAACCCATTCCTATACAGAAAAAGCTGTCTTGTTCAGGGATCATTCAAGTTCTGGCTTACCTCAATTTTACAATTAATTTGGGCTTTGGCTCATGGCACACCCTTATGAACAGGACATGGGAAAGCTTCTCAGAAGCACTTCTATGAGGTTCAGTGATGCCAGTGGAGCTGACTAATTGTTCAGATTGGAAACATACCTCTGCCCTTACACTGCCTCTGTGTTGTGAGCACCCAGCTGGTTTGAAGCATACCATTGAAGGTGGATGCTTACATTATATAGACCACGTGAATTAAAGGATATTCTACTGAAAAAGCCACCTTGAAAACACAATTACTGTTACACAAAGAGCCTTCATATGCAGTATTTTCTTTTAAAAAAGCAAAGAAGGACACAGGATGGTGCCAGCAGATAAAGACTGATTTTCAGATGGTCTTGGCTCAGCCCCAGGCTTCCTAAGTGCCCAAGCAGAAATCATTAGGAAGGTGCCAGCACAGGTCAGTAGACAGATGAACCTGTTTATTCCATTAACACTGCATTTAAAACTGGAAAAAAAAATACTCCAACCCCCCCCAAAAAAGGTAGCTAGTGGAAAAGGGTACTGACTGAACATAAGTGAGCACGAGTGGGAGTGTGCCTATCTGATCAATCTGTGGAGAGGCATTCCTGTGGGCTCAGGGATGATGCTCTACAAGCCCAGCTACCCCACTCCTGCCCCACCTGTCTGGCCCACCTCCACCCCTTCGTGTGGTGCTGGCTGGGGCCAGCCCTGGCACTGGCATCTCAGATGCCCAAGACACTTGGGGGTTTGGTTTGACTAACACTGATTCCAGTGAGGTTTAGGCACATAATGCTGTAAGTATTTTGGAGGATCTGAGCCTCATTTCCCTCTGTGTAAAACAGAGATATTTGCCTTTCCCATGCTCTATGCAGCCTGTTTTGATGTGTAAGACTTTTAGAGTATTTTCTTGCTTCATGCATGTGCAAAGTTTAGCACTGCAAGGCCCCTACAAATGCTCTGTAAACATAAAAAATGTATACTATCAGTAAAACATCTTTCTTGTGAATCAGCACTGACCTTGAAATAGAACTTTCCTGAGCCTTCAGAAGCATTAGCTTGCTATCTTCAGGTAAGTGCCACCAGCTAGGGTCATTGCCAATTGAGTTGACTCAAAAGTACTAAAAAGATCTTTCCAAAACTGTTTTACTAAAGATAAAATACTACTCTCTGCCTCTCTCCCACAAGTATTCATATTCCATAGCACTGTGACCTTGCCATTCCACAGTAAATTAATATTAGTATTAAGACAACCCTCCCTCTTTCAAGAACAAAAACATCAGAGCTGCAGCAAATCTTAAACTGAGTGAATTCCACTGATCCAAAAGTGAACCAAGAGAAGGTGAGATAAAACACCAAGTGCAGCAATAGCTGACAGTCTATTTAGGCAGAGAAATATTGTTTGGGGGTTTTTTTATGAAGGCATCGAGTCATGAAGGGGAGACTAAAAATCTTCTACTCTGTAAATCCTTTTCTCCACCAAGTCTTCGTATTTGTGCCATGTGTCCCCTGGTAGTCTTCCTATTTAATACCCATAATCTGTGCTCTCTTTCTGTAACACCCATAATCCTTTGATACTGCACAAAACAGAGTTCAGAAGGTTTGTGAGCCAGGACTTTTTAAGCGATTTATACAGTGAAGTAGAATCTCCTCTGCCCACCTGCAAAAGCTGAAGCGCTTCTGTGATTATAGTTCAGTTTTTTAAAGTTTCCATTCATGTGGGGTTTTTGATTGAAAAAAGAAGCACATTAAAAGGATTCATATATACATGACTCCTACTTAAATCTTCAACAGATCTCACAGGGAGCCACTTGGAAGAACAAATTTGATTTCATTTGAAACAATCTGCTTACTACATGCAATTGTTTTAGCTGTAAATTTTTTGTTACACTATAAATAAACGGAATAGAGGAAAGGAAAATATCATTTACACATGCAGAATTTTTCCTCTAGTAAGATCACCATGCACACTTGTTTTTATTGTAGAATGAAGTAGCAATCTGTTCATTTTCATTAGCAATGTCACACTCCAAACAGCTATTAAAATTGCTTCTTGAGGATCAAATTAGAGCAATCAAATGGGAAAAAAAAAAGAGAAACCCTTCTCATATAAAATAATTTTGATAACTTCTTCAACCTAGAATCAGAGTAACAAGGTAGTGGCAAACTTTTTTATATTCCATTGCCTTTTTATCAAAAAAGAACCTCAGATTAATCAAAAGAATATGTATCAGAGAATATTCCATTTAGAACAAAAGGAGAGATTATTAGCAATGTCATAAAAGTTGGGCTGGTAACTTAAATGCCTGCAAGGATTGCAGACAAAGAAGCAGTAATCAAAAATCTAAGTTATATACAAATTAAATGCCTCATGGAAAATCAGGGAAAATGCCCCAACATCTAAAATAAAATGTATGAGATATGTTTTTGAAGAAACCAGCAAAAACAGCAACCGTGGAAGAAAAATTAATACAGGGTACATAAACACAAGTTAGAGGAATAGCATGGCTTTCTTCCACCTTGGAAGGCTGTTACGTTACTAAAAGGCAGCAGTAAAAGATCAGAGCATTGTTAATCAGCATGAAAGGAGAAGACCAGCCAAGAACAGCAAAAAATAAATATATTTTTAATGGCTATTAAAAATATCAGGTCTTCTGGCCAAGCAGGGAGTCTGGGATGTCTGGTTACCTCACTCTAGTAGGAGACACAGTAATTGAATTTACTCTTTTGTGCTCACACAGAGGAGGCCAGTTTTAGTAGCACCTGAAGTACGTAGAAGCAGGGAGCACTGAAAAGCTTGGGCAGCTGCTTTGTCTGCCCTCTCACTGCTGGCTTTGGGAGGCAACAGCTTCATCTGTTTGTACAGAGCAGCTATATAACCCTGAGATGCTGTGCCACTGAACCACCATTCATAAATTCCGCCTACATTTAATGCAGTAGGTAGTATTCTTACAATATATAGGATTTCCCACATAATTCCTGTGCAGCATATACCATGCTTACATGTTTCCAGCTTGGGCTGGACCTTTTGAGGCACTCAAGAGAATATAAAACATTGGAAATTTTAACTGCTGAGAAGACTGCTTGTATACTTCAGTGAATGAGCCATTTGAAAAGCAGCATCAGTGTTTCAGTAACAGTAAGCCTTGCAGATCAAGAGCAGCAGGACATGGAGTTGCCATGTTAAATAAAATATTATCTAAATCCTATCTTCCTGAAGGAGGATCTCACTGCTGAAGTTTTGATATCCTCTGTGGTCTTTCAGAAGCTGCCAGGCAGCTCTCTGATGAAGCTTCAGGATAGAGTTACACCCAAACACCATCTTGCTAAACTTTTTTGGCAGGAGGACAATATAAAATGAAATCACATTGCTAGCACAAAGGTATTTGGTATTGCTCATGTACTTAAGAGAATCATTCTGAACGTTGTGACTTTCCTCACTCATACTCTAATGCAGAAGTGGGTCCACCTTTCACAGGACTTTATGTGTGAAAAGACATTTCATAGGAATGTTCTGTAAAAATAAGGAAGTATCTTACCCCACATACTATTATTGCACAGAGCTGATGACACCCTGCCCCAGGGAAACTGAAGACTGAAAAATAAAAATAATCTAAAACCTTATACTTCTGGTGAATCATATGCCAACAAACTATCTCACCTGTGGGTCATTTAATACACAATTTCAAAGCGGATGTATTTTTCCTAATGCTATTTGCAGATCTCTCAAACTGCAAATACAGTTCCTTTTGTTGCTCAGACTTTTTCCCAGATGAAATATAATATTGACACAAGTCTGGGTGTTATTTTAGGATATCTCTAATATTTTTATTTTTATCTTGCACTGCTTGTTAAAGTTTCTTTGGCTCCCATTTGAACATCTGTGGAAAACACAAGTGGATTTACATTTCTATAAGAAACTTTCCTTGATTGTTTTTTTCTCCTGAATGAAATCTCTCCCCCTAATTTCATGGGAGGAAATCCAGATTTCTTCTGTGATTCCTTATTTTTTTTTAGTTCTCTCTAAAGCCTTAAAATTACATCTTTTTCTTTCCTGGTTGGGAGAAAGGGAGAAGTATTCCTTCACGCATCTCATGTTTTGGCCATTCATTCTCAGGAGGATCTCAGTGTTATATGCATTATATTCTAAAGCAATATATTGTGAATTATTTTTTTTTAATCAGATAACAATTAATGAAAGAGCTTTTGGTTTTTGAAAGTCCATTTGCTGTTCAAGCATAACATTCAGAAGTAGTGAATGCATTCTGAAATGCAATCTATGTGAAATGCAGCATACTCTAACCAAAGGCAGTTCAAGAAAGCAGCATTTAAGATCCATGGCACACTTCAGCTGAGGTTCAGGGTCTGGATCTGAAACTGAACCAAAGCCAAAAATAGTGCTCCATTTATTTCCATGGCTTTGTATCTCATTCAAATTAAAAAGAAAAAGAAAGAAAACACAGAAGTGCTTTAAATCTCACAAGCTGAATGTAGTCAGAACTGTAAAGTGTAATCCCACAGGTTTCCATTCAGGAACTAGAGCATTAATTTTCAAAAGCATGAGGTTTACATCTGTCAGTGCATGTAAGATGGTCCAACCTGGCACTTTTCTGGATAATCTCATTCTATTTTTTACCTTAAATGAATATAAATTGTGGATCAAATGATCTTGCCTAAAACAAAGAGTGTGGTTGCCAAATTTTAAAATTGAAATAAGTCTTTTCAGGAGCATTTTGGCAATTTCTTCTAGATGTCATGAAGGCTACGAGGATCTGCTACATATAATACGGCTTTAATTCATAGCACCATTAACAGGCTAATCTTTGTCAGTTCTAATTTCAGTTCAGTTTTGATGAATTCTCTAAGCTGGGCATTTCCAAAGATGCAAAAGTGTGCAGCATGAGATTAGAAATCATTCGGAAATGGGCTTTACTACCTGTTGTCTAGGTGTTCACAAAGTGTGGGATTTTAAACAGCATTTCAGGAGCTGTGCTTTTCCTCCCCACTCCCCACCAGAACAGCAAATAATTTTTGGGAGTTCTTCAGCATCATACTGATCTATTCAGCATTAATTCTGCATATTACCCATATTTTGCAGATGGAAGCACAGGGGAGTCAGTTATGCCAGACTATTTCATCTGCCCATGGTTCGTATCACCTGACTCCAGAGCTTAATAAAAGCATGGATCCTATGTGTACTCTTAAAGGTGACCCAATGCAAAATCCAATCACTTTCTGCCTGGTTTGGCTCCTGTCATCCTTCCTCTGCAGGATGAAGGCAAAGATTGCACATCCTCCTGTGTCCTCTGGACACCTGCAACTTTAAAAAAGCATCTGTAGGAGAGAACCCATTTGAAGAGAGACAAGTTTAGGTTGCCAGACAACCTAAGGATGTAAAAAAAACCCAGCAAACTGTTTCACGGTAGGGGGTAAGAGAAAAAATTGATATTTTTCTTATTCATTTTCCTTGGTGGTTTTTGGTTGGTTTGGTTTTTTGTGGGGTTTTTTTGCTTGTTTTGGTTTTTTGGTTTTTGTTCATTTGGTTGGTTGCTTTAGTTTGGGGTTTTTTTCTGCAAAAAGCTATGAAGGGGATAACTGCCTGCAGAGAAGCACATACAACCAAACTAAACCTGCAGCCTCAAAAAGAAAACATCTGAGACAGGAGTAAGTGGGCAGCTCCCATGTGCTTTTGATGACAGCACACTGTCTACTACTTCAGGTTTCCTTATTTACTATGATCTGAGAGCAGAAACAAGATTTCAAAGTTTTCATTTCATTAACATATTGTAGAAAATTTAAAAAGATGGTAGATCCTATGGGAAAAAATACCTTCTTGCTGTTTTGTTGCTTTAAAGACTTTCACTCAATTTATTTTGATTGTTTGGCTTGTATAAGTTAAAGACCTGTTCTACAATAACTCCTAAATTAGTACATCACTACTAACCAACTCAAGCTCATTTCCTTGAGTCCAAATCTGAATCCTCTGTTGCCTTGGGTATGTCTTTTGTGGTAAGTGATTTCCCCAAATTGTTTAATCACTTTGGAGTGTTAGGATAATATTGCACTCTGTTAATGAGATTAGCTTTATTAGATTTATCTAAGGTTTCAAAAGATGATGTCATTTTTAATGACTAAAGCAATAAAATTGAGGAGGTTTAAAAAACAAAAAAACCTTACAAGTTTGCCAGCATTATAAAGTGAAAAAGAAGTAGTCAGAACTGGCAAAAAAAGTCAACATGGATGAGGCAGGTTATGACTGGGAAATATGTAAAATTATTTGTTCGACTTCATAATGACTTAATAAAAATATGTACTTTACACAGTGCAGGCTACTCTATCACCGTTTATACTTGTAAAAACAATCTCCTTTTATCTCTCCAGGCTGTGGAACATCTGGTAAACAGCTTCCACTCTGCATTCATTGTTGCCTACTAAAACTTAAAGGTTTGAGGAAAACCCATTACCCAACTTGCCCCTAAAAAGTAAATATTTTAAGAGATCCACCAAAATGTCTGAGGATAATTCACGTATTTATGGACATGCTATTAACTTTATAGTTCAAGCCAGTACTATCTCAAAGGTTCTGCATCTGATGGTGGGAAACCTGTTTTTCATGGCAGATGGATGGGACTTCCTCCTTCTCAGAAGAAGCACTTTTAACAATTTTTGAGAACTAAGCTGTACACTGTAATTCAAATGCAGTAAGCAGATCTGAAGACCGGGCTGCTCAAAAATATTTTCTCCATGATTGTCTTTGGAGGGGATTTTTCTCACAAATGTCTTCTTTCCAGCTCTTTTTTTTACCTCTTGTTGAAAAACTCAACACCCAAACTCTAAAATTTTCCTTTAGGACCTGCCACCTCAATGTCCCTCAGGATCCCCATTTCCCTCAGGTGGTGATGCTTTCTTCAGCTGCTCTCTGCTCATATGTACAGCTGACACCAGAGGAGATATGGGGCAACCACATAGATGAGCTTTCAGGTCAGATTCAGAAGGTCTTTTTTGGAGCTTAGCCTGATCTTGTTACAAAGTGGAGGGTACAGGTGTGGAAAAATATTATCCAGCCTCTTCTAAATCAAACCTATAGATCTAGTGCAGCTACATAAACACCTCCCCCCCCCCCCCCCCCCATTATTTGTAGGTTCCCTTTTCTCCAGAGCATCAAGTTTTGAAACACCCATATTTTTATGTGGTTTGATATTCACACACCTTACTCTCATCTCACAAAGAGTAGCTGGGTGCCAAGAGACAGAAGGAATCAGATAGCTCTGCAGCAACTTTGCCCTCCAGGCACAGTGCCCCCCACTGTCACTTGGCCTCAGCCCTCACCATGCTCAACAGGATCTGAGCCCAGGGATCTTCTGAGGGCTTGAGGAGCCCAAAGCTCAGACCTGCCTCTGCCCACCCCTTCCAGAGGAGCCATATCAAGGCCCATATGAAGGATCTCAATGGCTTTGAGTTCTCACCCCTTCATAAAACTCTAAGGGTGGGCCTGGCTTCATACCAGAGCAAATCTCTAGTGATAGCCTGAAAAAAACTGTAAGGGGGCAGCTTGCTCAGACAGAAAAATGTCTGAGATGCTAACCCATGCGGTTTTATTAGGAGCCTGGACAGGATAGAACAAGTAATGGCATGGTCCTGAGGATGAAAGGCATTGGAGTTATATAATTTTTAGACATTGCAGAAGGACATTGAAGCATGAATCCGAAAAAGTTTGCTTCAAGTTAGCATTGAAAACACATGCCCAGGTTCTAAATTGAGCTCCCATGGCTTGTACATTTTGTTATAGTGGCACTTCCCACCCCTGGCTTTGTTTAATCTTGCCCAGATGTGCAGTGCTACAGAGACCCAGACATAAGGCATGCACATTTACTGCTCCATCCCAGCCCTGCAAACTGTCCAGCAGGTGGGATCTCTGAAGAGTGATACTTCCTTGTGGTACCAAATGAAGACTCGGAGGAGTGCTCCGGGTCAACAGGAACCTGCTCAGGCAGGGGAAGGAAGCCTTACTTGTTTTAATGACTAAATGGTAGGATCCTCTGGAGGGATGATGCCAAAAGGAAGGTACAACCCTCTCCCATGATCTCCTTCTATTCTTCTACCCCCATCTCAAGTGTCTTATCCTTCCTGACTTTGAAGAGAAGAAATGAAGATCACTCTCTTGTTCTTCTTACGAAACAAAACTCTCCCCCTTCCTCCTGCTCTGCTCTGTGGTTGAAAAGAGAGGATGAACACACCACATCCCCTCCCCTGGGGATCCTGGGCTGGGTAAGGAGGCACTGCTGGCACAGGTCTCGTTGTTTAACTTCAGGCACACAGGACTGCATTTTTGTCCTTAGCTTTTAGCCTGTTTCTTTTTAAGAGAATATACTGGATAAAAGCCATTGCTAAGGGCAAAAAAGACACTGGACTTTGAGTTTCATTCAACTTATTAGTCCAAGCTGACTTGTGGTATGAGTGTAATTGTGCCAGCTATCTGGTTAAATGTCCAGCTTGCTCTGGTTCTGTGACTGTTTCTTCTCAGAGTAGCTTATAGCATGCAGAAAGGGTATACGTCTTAGCACTTCTAACAGACTAGAAAAATGATTACTGCTAAGTTCACAGGTTTCAATATTTAAAGGGCTGGGTGTTTTTAATCTGCCTGTGCTGCTCTGAAAAAGTTCTTTGCCATTACTCCTTCTAAATGACCTGTTGGAATCCAAACTTGAAAAAAAAGGGGAAGAAATCAGCAAACAACAGCAACAGCTAAACACTAACAGAGAAGTAAAAATTTACCTGTAAGAAACTACCAAATCATCAGAAAATAGAATCCAGCTAAATAAACAGTGAAGTGTTAGCTTAAGCTTTAGCATGCAACAGTCCTACAGACCTAGAAAAAGGACTCTTGGCCTCTTAACACAGCTATTGGGAAAGCAGCAGATCCTGGGCTGGGGGGAGCTGGGATGTTCTGCCTCCTTTGGGAGCCAGGGAGGAGCTGGATTCTTAGCAGCTCCCATCTTCCTTTGCAGATCTCCAGGAGACTTCTCTGTGAGTGCTGATGGTAGGTTTCAGCCTTTGCTCTATTTGCAGACTCCCCTAAAACATTACACTGGAGAGACACCCCCTACAATCATACTGCCACTAGGCTTGTTTTTCTTAGCTACCATTCACTGGACTTTTCAAAGCAGTCCACAGACAGTCCAGAAATGGAAAAGCACTGCCCATGGACTTGTGGCAGCAAGGGAGGGCAGAGACAGTGCCAAAGCTAAGAAAGCATACACCCATCACAAGCAAAAACCCAGGACGTGCAGAGGGTCACAGAAAGTCCTTCAAGAACTTGCTGTGCCCCTGCCCATGAAGATGTTTAGGACTGTTCTAGGAGCTGTACTGGCTGCTTTTATCATAGAATAGTTTGGGTTGGAAGAGACCCTTAAATGTTATCTAGTCCAAGCTTCCCTGCTATAAGCAGGGGCATCTTTGACTAGATCAGGTTGATCAGAGACCATCCAACCTGACCTTGAACATTTCCAGGGATGGGGCTTCTGCCACCTCTCTGGACAACCTGTTCTAGTGTTTCACCACCCTCATTGCAAAAAATTTCTTCCTTATGTCTAGTCTAACTCTTTTCATTTAAAACAAGTGCCTTTTGTCCAATCACAACACACCCTGCTAAAAAGCTTGTCCCCATCTTTCATAAGAAATCCCCCTTTGAGTACTGAAAGGCTGAAATAAGGCTTTCCCACAGCCTCTTCTTCTCCAGGCTGAACAACAACAGCTCTCACAGACTGTCTTCATAGGACAGGTGCTCCATCCCTCTGATCATTTATGCCAGGAGACACTCTTAGGGAGATTGACAAGATGCTAGGGTCAACCAGAAATGCCAGAAAGATGCCGTACAGGGAGTCCTGTTTCTTCTGGCACTTTTTAAATTAATAAACTTGCTCTCTCCTGATGACAGGGACATTGCCACTTCTGGTCTACTTCAGGCCCTCCTGAAACAGAAATTATTTCAAAACCTGCACATAGATAGGATAATGAAGTAGACAGAAAATACAAGTCCAAAATATTACATTACTCTTGAATTCAATGAAAGTTAATTCACTATTTTCAAAGAAAGCAGCAGCAGCCCTCTTCAAAGCAGAAGTGTCTCACCAAGTGCCCACAAAGATGGTTTGATGAAGCAAATAAGGACTTTGTGATTTCAGGATAGGGCCTTTGGGAATGAATAAAATAAAAGGTTGTGTTATGCTGTAATATTCTTCTGTACAATTCAGTCCCTCATAATGCTCTGGACACAAAGCATTTAATTAAATTAGGGATAGAACAAGAAGACCATGTTATGGTTTTTGTTTTGAAGAGTTACATTAGTCAGGTTGTGATTTGCACAACCAGATCAGGGATGGTTTAAATCCAGGTTCCATTTTTAGCCAAACCACCAAAGTCCAGAGAGTATAGAGGGCCTAGATAAAAGGTTCTGAGTTCAGCCTCATGTCTGTAGGGGACAAACTGGAGTGGTTTGGGTTTGAATTTTGCAAAACCTCATTACTCAGGTTTTGGTTTTGCAAAAGTAAAAACAACTTGGTTGGTTTGGATGTAATTCCATTTTATTTGAATCATTAAATCTGAGGGAGGGAATGTGACTAGTTAAGGGCTCCGTTTATGCCCCATTTCCAGCTTTAGCAGTATTGCTGGTTTTCCTGTGACTTTTCAGGAGACAAAGAAAAGCAGACAAAAAAAAAAAAAAAAAAAAAGAAAAAAAAGAAAAAAAAGAAAAAAGTATATTATAACATCAGTTTAGGATGCTTTTTTTTCAAAGCAATTCTGCAAGGTATCAAGCTAACATAGCTGCCAAAACCTTTAAAAGATGTTGAGGGCACAGGGCATTTTGCAGAGAACTAAGCCACTGGTGTTTATGGGTCAGGTCCTTGACTGTCGGAACTTCTTATTCACATTTGTTGTCTTTTACTCACATTTGATCACTAGATCCCTCTTCCTATACTGGTGCATCCAGACCCTTCTTTCACACGGAAGCCCTGCCGCTTAATTTTCCTAAAATGGCTTCTTCTCTAGATGCCAAGACTTGATGATTAATGCACAAACATGTGGCAGAGATGGGCCAGAAGATACATCCACTCTCCAGAGATTCCTCTCCAGCCAGAAAATTCTGATACCTACATGAGAAAGTTCTCCTTTATAATTCCTAGAACAGACATGATGTTTGCCTATTCCAGCATAACTAACTCACACAGCATTAACCTGGACTTTTCCAGTTCCCTACTTCAGTCTTACCCAGACTTTCTAGACTCACTATTGAGTAGATCCAAGTAAGGAAAAAAAAAATATATATATATATATATATATATAAGTAGCAAAAGCTTCTTTGCTTCTTATTACAGACATCAAAATCAAAAAACAGAAGTTAGTGGAGATGTTGAGGACTGTCCAAGACCAGGAATAAATATCATGTTTCAAGACTCTGAGTCTGAACCCTGAGCACAATTTCACCTTTCCAGAACTCATGTTGAACACATATCAGTAGGAAATTGGTACTGGTAGGAAGGGCATTGCATTTCCTCAGACCTACTCAGAAATTTTTTGCTCCCATTGTAATGAGGAATAAAGGAGAAACTTGTTGGAAGAAAAGTCAAACAGTGCTTTAAGATGGAGGAGTGTTAGTCTGGCAATTTTGTCACAAAGGGTTGTGGGAATTATTTTTTCTGCCTCTAACTAAGGAAATGAAATGCAAACAAGTTTCCTTTATAACTCATTTGAGATTTTAAAGCACTGAGAACTCAAAAATTTCATTACTAATGTTCCCACAGCAACTGTAACTTGTCCATACTGCACATGTATATGGCACCATAAAAACTAACACTCCAGACAGTAATAGAAAATTTCTGAACAATACTTCTGTACTGTGGTAGTTATTGCTGAGATTAAAATGCTGATTTCCATCATACATATTGTATCAGAATGTCAGCCCGAAGGCTGAAGAAACATTGGATAGGGTCCACTTAACCACTAAGGCAGTCTCACAACTTCCTGGGAGAAGTTCCCTTAACCTACACATCATTCCTTCTTATGTTCATCCATGAAAGCCTCTCCAACTTCACCCACCTTCACACTGTCCTTGGCTATGTCCACTGCCATAACCCATGAGAACAGCTGCAGATTTCTTGAATCAATGAGGATGCAAAAGGACTGGTAGCATACTTTCTGGAATTCATCACTGACCCCATTTCACAGGACAAAAAAAACAGACCAAAACAGAGATGGCATCATTCAAGTTGGCCAACTCTTTGGTCCTATCTGCAGATTTGAGATGTCTGGTTATTCTGCTACTTGAAAAGCAGAGTTTCCCCCAGGCTAATGGGGGGAAATCCTCTCTGTTTTGCACAAGCCCAGTGTTCAGGGCAGTTAATTACATCAGAAAGAGATCTTTGATGTTTTTTTAACATTGCTTCAAGGTTATGCTTGGCCACTGGGCAGGAAGTCTTACCCAGTGCATCTGCATTAAGAAACATACTAATAAACCTTCTGTGAAGTGTATAGTGTATAATGAGGGAGTCATGATACCGTCTTTCACCTCTGTGATAGCAGCTGAGCTTGTGGAAACCAAGCTGAGTCAGGAAAAAGTTTGGCTTTATCTTTGTCTCTGTCCAAGAAGCACCATCTGGCATCCACAGCTGGAGAACCGCTGCAAAGCTTCTCTTGGTACCAGTGTCCACCATCTGGAGGCAGAACAACCACCTAATGTGTGCAGATGACCAACTTCCTTCAGCTGAGCAGGGGTATTTGCAGGAATGAAGAGTGTGAAGAGTGCATAGGTCCCAATTGGCCATGGAGGAAGGCTTGGTGTTAGAGCACACACCTAGCAGCTGTCTGGAACCCTCCTTTGCCTGCACTCATACTACCTCTTTTTTTCATTCATCCTTTCTGAAATATTTCTGCTGCCTTTCATTATTCTGCTCCCTCTTGCTCTGCTCCTAGGATGAGTTTTCCTGAGCATCTGCCTTACTCCTCTCCTCCAAAACCAGTTTCCATCAGCTGACATGGGCAGATTATTAGCAAGCGGATCCCCATGCAAAGCAAACCAAAGAGGTCTCCCCTATTTACAGCACGTCTCCACATTCTGGCCTCCTGCTGGGGAAAGCAGCAGTGGGCTTGGAGATGACTGCACAGGCTGTGCAGGTCATGGGGATAAAGGAACTGGTAGTTGGAAGGGAAGCTGAGGATGTTGGCCAGGGAACAAGTGGAAAGATGAAAATACGGGAGACTCCTTCAACTGCATTTTTGGCAGCTGTGGGACTGCCATTGGCTCAGTGCACGGTACATGACTGGCACAAATAGCTATTTGGAGGAACAAGGGAAAGGGAACACTGTATATTTCACATACAATTTGACCCACTATAATCAAATTTGTTAATAATAACCAGCAAATAGCTGAGCGGTAATGAAATGATATAGAACATGTTCTGTGGAAATTTCTAGACAGCACCAAATCTCTCATGCTGAGTTCTGTAAAACACCACCCTTTTAAGTAGGAGAGAAGTCATTTGAAAAACAGCCTTCCCATCCTCCCATCGGTCATACGCAGCAGATGGATTCAGTTATGGCAAAATCAATAGAATGAAGAAAGGAATTAAAAGTAATCAGGTAGCTGAGCACTAATACATCCAAGCAATAGAGTCAAGTCAGCAAGGGAGAACATATTGCCAGTGACTGGGAGCTGAATAAGGAAAATATTGGAGGGAGAAGAAGAAAGAGAAATTTCTGGGAGAGAAACAGCAAAGCAAAGCTACAGACAGACTCTCAGTCCCAGTTTCCCCGAGCAGCTCCCACAGAGGCACAGCATAGCTACTCATACTGGGGGGCAAACCTAGCTGAACTCAGTTGTGAGACATGGTTAGGCAGGTTCCCCTGTGTCTCGAGCTAGTGCAGGGGGTGTTTTGGTACTGGGGAAGTCACGGGGGTGGCTTCTGGGAGAAGATGCTGGAAGCTCCCCCGCTTCCAACTCCGGTCCCATCTCTGGTCAAGGCCAAGCAAATATGGGAAGATGGATGCACCTCTGGGACTAATATATTCAAGAAAGGGAAAGCAAAACTGTAAAATAAATAAAGAAAGGAAGAAATAAAGAAAACCCTGATCTGCAGTGCAGAGGAGAGGAGGAGGTGAGAGCAATGGTGGCCAGGTCAATGATGAAGCAGGGGGAAAAGATGCCTTAGCAGAGACTTCTCTGCAGCCCGTGGTGTGATGGCAGCTGTCTCCCTGAAACCCAAGGAGGAGTGCAGTGGAGCAGCCCCTGAAGGAGCAGAGTGGGCAGACATGGAGCTGCTGCTGGGGAGCGTCACAAGTGGGCAGACGCAGAGCTGCAGCCTGTGCAGGATCATGAAAAGAGGCAGCTGTGGATCTGCAGCTGTGAAGGACCCTGTGGCAGGGAAGGTTCCTGAAGCTGCTGTGACTCTGTGGGCACTCTGGGGCAGTCTGTTCCTAAGGGACTGCACCAGGTGGGAAGGGCTCATTAGAAGGGGTTTTGAAGGATTCTCTCCTGTGAGACTGTTGGATCAGGGGAAGAATGTGAGGAGTCCTCCCCCTGAGGAGGAAAGAAGCAGAAACACCGTGTGGGGAACTCACCCTGAACCCCCCCTGCCCCTCCCTGTGTCCTGAGAGGGGGGAGGACAGCAGTAAAGGGATCCGGGACTAGGAATAAGCAAGGGGTGGGGGAGACAGTAGTGAGATCTAACCATATTTTCTTTTTTTCCTGGTAAACTGAATTACTTTTTTCCTTCCCAAGTTGAGTCTGTCTATTTTTTGCATGTTAAAGTAATTGCAGAATTAAAATCTCCCTTGTCAGGATTAATGAGTCTTTAGGTGGGTTTTCTCCTCCCTGTCCCACAGTGGGAGTGGGGGGTGAGCGAGCAGAGGCCTGGTTGGTACCGGCTGGGCCTAAACCGTGACACCTTAACAAACGTCTCCTTGCATGGCACTGGGCAGACAGAAGACCTTGGGTGTAAAGCTGCATCTATACGGAGACCTAACAGGAATTTAGAGAAAAATTTGAGAAAGAAAGGCAAGTCCACCGAAGCCAAGTAAAGATTGTAAGCAGTGAGGAGGGAAAGATAAGTAGCATGCTAGTCTGATTATTTTAATCAGATAAAGTCAAGCTCTATGAACTGGAACTCCAGGATTCTTGTATATGGTACTCCATGACCCACATGCAAGAGAAAGAACTAATTGTCCTAACAGTCTCTGCTAGCACTACACTTTATAAAACTCTGAATTTTGGAATTTATATTTGAAAGTACAGCACTCTCTCATGCCCAGCAAGATACACTGGCTGCAGCACTTGAACAGTGAGCCAAGTGGAAGCCACACAAGGAGAACAAAGTCACAACCAACCAACCAGGCAGTGGGGTGATTGAAATCACTTTCTATGCTACTGTTTAGGAAAAATCTTAACGATTTCTCACTAATTTTCCTGTATATGAATAAAATTGCTGCAAGATGTAGGTCTCAGCATGGGGAAGAAGGTTCTGCTCTGCAGCTGGTCTTTCCTCACTGTTTATCTCACAGCCGCCACACAGGTTTGTCAGCACAGGGAGCTTCCTGACCAGCACGCTCCATGAATCTTATCTACTGTCAGTGCATCATGCAGAGAGGATTTTGTTTATATACACACGAGCACGTGTGACAGAGCTCCCTGGAGCTGCACATATTATAACCTGAGCTTTGACCTTTTCCTTTTGCTGGCTTTGATCAAGCTATTTTTTTTTTTTTTTTTTGAGGACTTGCTATATGTGCAGAATAGATTTTGAGCAGCTTGATAAGGATAAAGCAGTGGGATGCTTGCTGAACAAACACACAAGCAAGCAAGCAAACATCAAGCCACTTCTAAAAATTGAATTCTGCTGTCACATGATTCTATTTTTTCTTCTGTTTGCAACATCAATGATAAACACACTGGTGGCTCACCGTGAAGGGCCCAGCTGGAAATCCCCCTCTTTAAATTTGCCATGTTCCTCCAGGTCATCCCATAACCCTCTTTTCTCTCCTTCATATATTCCCACATAGATCATTGCCTTTGACACCATAATATTTAAAATTTTAAACACTTAATTGTTTGCCTACCAGCCTTGGAAACACTGCAGCCACTATTCTGTCTTGCACACTCATCTGCTGCCCTTCCATTCCACTCAAACCAATTCTGAAGCTGTGAGCTGACTGTCCTCACCCCAGGCTGGTTTGGGAGACGGTGCCCTTCCCAAGGGAAGGATGCCCTCAGCACAGCTTGGTGAGCACACCCATGAGCAAGCCCCCAGAGAAGCCTCAGTCCTAGGAGGGGTTACCATCAGGGCTGATTCCTGCTCAGGACACAAACCATAGCTAATTAAGCTCATTCATTCCCACCCCCGGGGAGCCCCTTGTTTTTGAAGAGAGATGGTCCTGCATGGGAGCGGCTCTGACCTCAGCTGGGTAATCCAGGGTGTCAGTAGGGACACAGCTGCAGTTCACAAACATGTCCAAGAATGACCCAAAGGGAGAAGAGGGCTTTGGAAAACCTGTCACCCTTCTCCAGGCACTATTGTACTGACAGAAAAAGCACTGGCAATACAGAGGTAGCTGAGATCCCTCTCTCTTGTTAGTGTTGTTGCCTTGCCTTTTAGTTGCTTTTGAGAGTCTTGGTCAGAAATCTTTTAAGCTCGTCACACAAGGCAGTGCAAAATAAAAGTGAAAGCTCCTGCCCCTTATGTTCCTGTTACTTCTCTATGAGATGCGTAGGTTGTCTGATGCGCATCCCTTTCTGGTTTTTTGTTCAATAATGTGCTCAGAAGTTTCTGAAGCTCTGCTTAACTATAAACAGCAAATTAAATCTACTGAGACACAACTGCCCTTATGCCTTCAAACAAATTTGCAGTTAGAAACAGAACTTGGAGATACAGAGTTTCCTTTCAATTTTACATTACACATTTGAAAAAGTAGTGATTATCCAGCTTTCTTAAAATTGTTTGTCTTGAATTTAATTCTCAAGTTATCATGCATTGAAAATGAGAAATAGAGGAGAAAAAATTCAAGGGAACACCTGACTGACGCTTCATTGCTATGCAGTGATCACTCCATTAGCCCTGAGGACTGGCTTTCAGTTGAGGACTCTGACCTCTAAGGGGTTATACCACTGACAGGGATATTTCCTCTGGGCTAAAATGGTGGCATAAGAGTTCTTGCAGCTCACACTTAAAAGCCATAGCTCTAAGAAGGGCGGGTACCAGAGAGTGGTTTTTAAATCTGTTATATTCCTAACACTTGTGCGATGACCGTATCCTGAAAGGGGTGGATTTTCTGTCTTCCTTGGCCTGATTGATTTAGATCAGAATAGTTATTTGGTTTTCAAGAAAGAGTTATTGCTCCCATGTGCAGCGATTTTTATATGGCCAACAAAGCTTTGTGATGTTTCTAGCATATGGCGTGAGTGCATTTACTTGACAGCTCACTTTATATTCAGTCCAGAAGCTTGGGTTAGAAGTGGGAAAACACAAGCAGTGATCAGAAACTCCTTAGCTCTCACCTGGCTCTTCTCACTGACTCCATGTGTGGCTTGGGACACTGGGCTAGAGCAATTTTAAAAACAGCTTCTGAGCAGGACTGCAGCATTTCTGGCTAGTGCAAGACAGTGTAGGCCTTCTCCTTACACTGCTGTAAAAAGCCAAATGTTGGGGTTTAAATTCTCCTGAAGTGTTCACCCAAGAGCTTCACAAGCTAAAAGTTACTGCACGTAAATGTCTCAGTTTCCCTGCTTATAAATGTGATATGCTAATATTAATCTGCTTGATCAACACAAACAGAGAATCAGTTATTCAAAATCTGTAAGAATCTTTGACGTCCACTTTGAATCAGTTCATGCTTGGTTAATTAAATAAAGTATTAAAGTCAGGTTGAATTGGAATATATAAATGCTGCATAGCGTAAGGAGAACTTCCTTTCCTGGCCATCCAGTATGGTTGGATTTCAGTCCGGTTCTAATGGCAGTTGACTGAAGCATTTACTGCAAGTCCAATGAGTCCCAGCTGTAGGACTCCTTGTGCAAATGTGCAGGTTGAGTGTTACCACTTGTGCCAAGTGGCCTTCATACAGGATTTCTGGACAGCTGGCAGACTGGGAGCTCGACATCTAGCCAAACAAAGTGAAAAGGCAGTAGGGAATTGCTGAAATCTGTGATCTACCACCAAAGCTTATAGAGCCAGCAGGAATAGAATAACCCCTGATTGTATCTGCAAAAGGAAATTCTTCCAGCATAAGCTGTCTTTGAATAAAGCCACAATCTAGTGATTGCTTCAGATGATTTTACTCACTAATCATGGGCATTCTCTTTTTCACAACCTTTGCTGCTCTGGAGAAAATGGCAGGCTAATGAAAGGGATGGTCAGTTTCCTTATAGCAAAAAATTGAGAATCCAGAATGAGAATATTTCAGGAAGATGTGTCATTAAAACAACCCACAACTCATAGGTGACCAGCCACACAGAAATGATACTCTTAAGTATCTCAGTCACTCCCCAAGGCTGTCTCCGAGTCCCTTCCCTGTCAGTGCTAAGGAAAATAATGTTTTGTTGTGTTTCCAACATTGCCACCCTGTGACCCAAGTGGGAGGTGGATTTGGAAGTCTCCAGGACCAAGATCTCTTTACAAGTCATTGTGCTGGGCTCTGCACCTTGACTGAGATTTTTGGTGGATGTGATGAATCAAAGTCATCCCCCTCATCTGTGTCATCATACAAATCATACACTTTCCACAGAAAATACATTAAAATACATTTAAGCAATAAACCCTTATATGAAGGAAATCAGTCACATAATGTGGCATAAGGACAGATTGACCATCCAGTGACAAGCAGCTCCCTTGGAAAGTATTGTCCTTCTACAGGCTGCCTACTGTTGTATCCCTAAAATTGCTAGGATCTCCTTAAATCAATCAGACATGGGTGCTTCACAAGCAGTTACCAGTTTCTGAGTACAATTTTCAGAAGTACCTTTGTTACTGAGCCCCATTGACTTTGAGTGGTACTTAGAGATCAAACACATAGCCAGGTTACTCAAACTTGTCAAGCCAGGAGTTACCAGAGGTTGTACATAAGCTGAATGGCATTAAATGTCTGTGTGCGTACAAATGTAATGTAACTTGACCTAATTTAAAACTCTCATATTATGAGGTAAGTTCAGAGCTGCCACAGACTGAAAGCAGACACATGAAGAGGTATTGAAGCTTAGCAGACACATGGTAACCTGCTGTGCTGCAGGAGTTGGGTGGTTGACCTGGGCTCCCAGGTTCTGAAATCCCTTCTGAAAGTGGAGATTCAGCATTGCAAAAAAATTGCAAAAACCTCTCCTGTATGATGACAGCCTAAACTCAGCTTTGTGAGTGCTATGTAACTTCGGGGGTACTTTCAGAGATGGCTGCTACCCCTAAGCATAGCACTTGAGGTGAAAAGAAAAAAAATATCTTGCAAATATAAAAAGTAACTCTGACAGACTTTCTCCTTCTTCCAGCTGAAGGGACTGTGGGACCTTGCAACTTGCAATGATTTCTGACTCTCATGCAGAACACAACAATTTCCCTCAAATAGTAAAGGTGAGGAGATGATAACTTGGGAGTGGAAAACTGAATTACCATGTACTTAGCTTTATTTTTGGAGAGATTTCTAATGAACTTATCATGTAATTTCCATAGCAAAGTGTGTAATTCTTCCTCTTTTTTATTGTGGAGATTTAATATTGAGTAGTAGCCTCAGGACTATTGCTAAACCACATGCTACAATAAAGCTGTTGTTTTGTTTGATTTTAAGTCTGAGACCTAACAAAAAGACATCCTGGCAGAGCTTATTTAAAGTGGAAAATTGGCTTTATCCCTTGAAGCTCAAAGAAAATACAGTTTATTATAAGGTCCTTTCAATGTCTTCATAAGCATTGTCCATTTTCTGGAAAGCCAACTCAATAAGTCAGTGACTAATTGTTGTATGAAGGTCAAGCTAAAGGTTTTGCTTTTCTTGTAGTTGACTTCTGTAGGTGAAGAAACATTTGGCTTCATGGCTAGACATTCTTGTAATTAATTTTCCACCAGTTATTATGCTACTGAATGTCAAATATTTCTGCCTGTGAAACTGTCACATCATTCTGGGGAGCTAAATCTAATTGCCACCTCTTTGAAATATTTCTTTAAGCATTTCTGTGGCTTTTTAATTTTTGTCTGTATTCTTTCCTTGTCTGCCTTTGGCATTTTTGGGGTGTGTTTTTTTCTTCTTTTTTTTTGGCTCTGAAGACCCTCCTGAATTTAAAGTGCTTTGTTAGGAGCCAGGCTTAAAACCAAAAATTGCAAGTGAAGCTACACCACTGTGTGCTGACTTCCTTAACATTTCAGAAATGGGTGTTACCCCCATTGGGCTGAGAGGGGATGTTTGGGTGGAGAGGCAGTCATGAAAACTTGCTGCACAGATGCAAAAGTCTGCATGGGAGTAAATGCAGTGGACAGCTGGAGAGAGACAAGTATTGACAGGGGCTGATGAGAAGGATACAAAGGAGAAAGAGGCCCTGGAAAGCTGGCTAAGTGTTTCCAGCTTCTATCTGTGGGCACTGGGAGTGCTGAGGGAAGGGTTGTTCAAGAAATGCAAGATTCCATGACAAGGAGTTTAGCAGATGAGGTGACCCCGAGTCTGGATGCCTTGAAAAGGACAAAATGGAATCACGAGGATGCAACTCTTCCCTGACTTCATCTTGTACAAGCAGCTGCTGGAAGGACCTGCTATGCATAGGACATTACCACAGTTTCTTTCCCCTTGCATGGGTTGAGTTATCATATACCACTTGGCACCAGTCCCAGGGGACAGGCTGCACCTGTGTCCATGAAGCTGTGGCTATGCAGCCCATCTCTTTGTGGAAGGCTGCCACATCACTGCCAACACAGTGTGAATGGCAAACATCCTTTCTGCTACGTCCACCAAGACTCATCTCACCTACTATTAAATGTCAAAAGATAGCTGCACCTTGGCTAATTGTTTAATCTCATTCTACAGATAATGGGGAGAAACAGACACATCCACAATGCAGTTTCTCTCTTCCTAAGGCAGACATCTTAAACAGGGCAGATGAATTACTCTCCCAACATACCTTTCTTTTCTTTGACTACAAAGTAGGCTCCGTAAGCCTCTAAGGTTAGTTTAGGTGAATGGACCCTGCATATGTTGGTATTTGCCTCAGTAAATCCCACTTCTTAGGTACAGAGCCTGGCAGTTGCACAGTGTTTTAGAAGTGGAGAGAAATTCTACATCTTTTCCTGAAGAACTAGTCTTCCAGCTGAGAGAGATAATCAACATAGCAAGGACCACACAGCAGATTGGGAACAGATGATTTCAGAACAGAACTGAATTTTGGACAGGAGTGTTTGGATATGGTGGATGGAAAAGAAAATACGGGTCCATTCATCCATTCTTCTAAGGAAGAAACTGAAAACTTTGCACATAGACAGGAGAAAAGACTAAAATGGGAGAAAGAAAAAGTTGTTAGAATATAAGAAATGAGAAAGGACAGTTTGGGGAGGGTGTCCATAAATTTCTCTCATCTCCTGCTGTGCTACAATAAGACCCAATTTTAGAAATGCATGGTAGTGCCCTCCCTCCTCTTGCTGCTTGTTTTTTGTCAGGGCACCAAGGTGTTGCCCTTGCCCATGTCCCCGAGGGGAGGGCCTGGCCTCCATCAGCAGCCAAGGTGAAGGGGTTGGGGGGAAATACTGCACAGGAAGTTGTGAAGAAACTGTTCAGCTTTGTTCAGATGGGAGGGTTTGTACCCTGCTGAGATCTAGAAAAACAAGTGGAAATTCTAGACATAAGTTTTGAATAAATAAAATAAATATTTAAAAAAACAGCGCTGCAGTTCTAAGCAGAAAATAATATTTGATTAAAAGACAAAACATGTATGGGGTAACTTTTTCATTTCCTGTTCATGATGAAGGTATTACTGACATTATTTAAGCTGTGCTGAAGACATATAACAAGAGTCTAAGCAGATATAAATGTTCTTCTGGAATGTTATTTATAGTTCCTTGGTACCCGATGCCAAACATTAATAAGGTTTATGAGAAACCAGTGGAGACTGTAAATTGTTAGACTTCTAATTTAAATCATGTTGCTGACTCCATTTGTTTCCTACACATTGATCTGACATTCAGATAACTCTGATAAAATTCTCCAAGTTGGAGAGAGATTTGCTTTCTGTCACTGGGAATCTAACCATTAGAAAGACAAGGAGTGAGGTTATTGGGAACAAAGCCACAGGCAGTAATATACCACACTTGAATAGTTCTTTTTTATTTATTTAAATGTTACAGTATTTGATAAATTACTCATGCAGCCATTTAACTGACTCTTCTGGAAAGTGTTTATTTGTAGTCACCTTGGTGTCAGCAGTGAAATGAGCTGGGACTGAAATTTCATTAAAAAAGTCATATTTCATTATTATGGCCCCAGCGATCATCACTCTGTATACATTACGTACAAAACCAATTGAATGTTTAAATAATAATACAGCTATGGCAAAAAATGGGCATGAGCCAGACAGGATATTCACTGTTAATGCACTGGCCATACCAGCAGCCTGGGCTCTTGTGGGACAAAGAGCTGCAAGAGTATGTAGGTCTTAAACTTAGGATTTCCTTTGATTTGCCTATTTCAAATTGTAGCCTTAATTTCCTTCAGTGCAAAGAAAACCTCAAGGTACCTACTCGGTGCCAAATTGAGCCCTCCTGCTGTAAAATCTGAAGCACAAGTCCAAAAGGGAAGGAAAATTTACAAGGTTCCTTATTAGGATGTCTCCTCTGAATGCTTCCCTTGAGACAGAAGGTGTTTTCCCTCCCATTAAAAGTAATGTTACAGAGGTGGTTCAGTCTCGTGGACAGCCACAGCATCTGGGCTGGTGCCTTCCTGCTTTGGAAACTCCTACCATCTTATTTCCATTTTAGAGCAGATAAATTAAGCCTTTTCCCGAATTCCTCTGTTGTGTGTCCACAAAACAGCTTGCCCTGCTGCAGATGAATTGGCTTAAGCCTTTATTCTCCCAGACTACAGCTCTGCATTTTAATATGATTCCTACAGAGGGACATAATTCATTGCCTAGGAAGCTGGCAGACAGAGGGACAGACAGACAAACAGCTGGGCAGGGCTGCAGCAGCTGTGCTGGCCCAAAGCAGGTGAGACTCCACAGCACAAATCTCAAGGCAGTGTTATGCCCTGCCAGGAAGGATATTTGGTCCAGGTGTAGTCTCGCACCTTAATTTTATTTCTCATCACACACCCTGTCACCTAAGTGGCTTGGTGCACCCCAAATGTCACACACTGACTCAGAAGCAAGCTGCAATATTTGTATCTGACTGTGTTATGAAGGTACCTGTGACTTTAGAAGCCTCATTCTGAGGTAGTGATATTTATAAACAACAGTCTGTTAGAAGCAGAACATGGAAATCATGATTGGCTCCTTATTCCTTAAAGAGATTAAGGACGCATGGAATTTGTTTCCTATTTTCTGTCAGTCAGAAAAGTCCTCTAGGAAAACAGTAATACAGAAATGAACATCATTTAGATATAGTAAATAAAATAAATCGTAGAAGGTGGAGATATATTGGGCCTTTTGTTTGTGAGTTTGAATATACCAGGATGAACTACATTAAAATCAGACTATCACAGGAAAACGGGACCAAAGGAGACCTTGAAAGACAAGCAGCTCTTAGACAGCTTATCCACACCTTCCCTCCCAACAGTGTGATCCAAACCCTGCAGAAGCTGATGTTTGTCAGCTTCTGGTGGCTTAAACTCATCTCTTCAGTGTTTTACAGTCCCCTTGGAGCAAGAGAAATCTTGCTTGCCTTCTCCTATACACCAAGTAAAGTTTCCAAAATGGCACCTCTGCATTGCCGACTGCACTCTTTTCTTTTTTAATTGTACATGTGTATCCCTGGGAAACCTCACTCCAAGTTCAGGATAAACTCATGTTTCCTCTGCTTGCCAGAAGAAAATGAAAAGTAAAGCCCCATCAATTTTATTGCTCATAATTGTGGATAAAATGCAATATATTTGGCTCATATAAATTTGCTAGCAAATTATATTCAATAAAACCCTGGTGAGCAATTTAAAAGCATAAATCCCCCATGCTGAAAAAAAAAGCTCATAAATTATACAGGAAAAAGGAGTGATTTCATCAAAGAGCCAAGCAGTGCCCATGGAATGTTTCAATAGTACTGGATTTATAGTTTTCTGGGAGACGATTTATGATCCCTAATTTTCTGCAATAAAAAGCTCAGCAGGGATTCTCTGAATGAAATATCTTTTAACAAATAAATAAAAAAAAAATCTATCTGAGAGTGAATGCAGACAATGCCATTCTTGGAAAGCTGCCCCTTTCACGTTCCTGCTCCAAAATTAATCATGGAAGACCCTAATAAAGTGGGAAAGGAAAGGAAGACCATTATACTTGGAAATTGCACAGCTGGAGAGGACACATTTAGAAATAAAATCACCTGTGATACTTCATAGCCATTGTCCTTAAATAACTATAAAATGATCAAACTGGTTTAAAGAAAAGGTTAAGCATCTCCAAAACACACAAGGTTGATTGCATTATATAAATAACCTAGAGGGGGAGGTTGTGTGTGAAGCCTGTGCACAGACATGACGTGTAGTCACAGCTAGATGCACGGAAAGATTCACTCATTCACTCTAATTTTAGGGCTCCGATTCACAGCCTTTGCCAAATTTAGTGGTGGTGGCTGAGCTGCTGTTCCCACAGGCCATCAGTCACCAGGGACCACAAATCAGAGCACACATCTGTCACAGGTCACCGACCAGGGCACTAAGGTGAGTGAGAACGACAAGATTTAAGTTATGACGCCAGGCTGTGAATTACGACAGCTTAGGAGGAAACTTAAGTCTGTTCGACTGCTAAAGGGGTGAATGGAAAAAAGTCTTCAATCATATTTTTAAAACTTCCACATAAATCACCAAGGTTGTGACAAAGAACTCCTGTTTTGAGAATCTGCTACTGGGTGGTAAGACAGAGAACATGATGGGCTGGATGGACACTTCCCATAGTACACCACTGTTGTTTCTCAACATGTTACTATTCCCATTTTATTGGTAAGAAGCTGAGGCATATGAAGAGGTAAAGACCTCTGTGGATGATCAGGAAAGCAGACTGGTAGTACTGGGATCTGAACACTTTATCCTACATGTCAGATTGAGGCCTGTCTTCCCTCTCTACCATACCAGTCATCCATACACAGTCCACGATCCTGATACTTAGGGATAGGATAGGGATAGCAGTGGCAGTAGCTACTGCTGAGCACCTGCATCACTGGGGTCAGCAGCAAACACTCAAAATTTCTTGCTCTCCCTCCAGATTTTCAGGCTTGGAGAAACAGCAAAGGAGTGAAGGGGCAGTTCAAGTGGATTTTCTATTTCTACCTGTTGGATCTTCCCTGCTTATTTCTCCTGTGTGAGGGCTCCAATCTAGGCCCTTAAGCTTTCAAATTCCATGGCAAAAAATACAGACACAGGAAGTTAGGTGTTGATCTAGTGCCCACACAACCCTGTAGATGAAAGGACTCTATTGCCTTAGTTAAGTATTAGATTGAGCCTCTTGCCTAAACTCATGTAATACAAATGAAAAGAAAATGTTCAAAACCATTTTGTTTTGACAGCAAACAACGGGCAGAAAAAATTGGTGAGGTTATTTGACTGACCAGTCTTTTTCTCATCAAGTTTTATTTTGAAATAGAACAAGAACTGCTGAAAATAACTTCACTTCAACTTGCTCTTTCTTACATACCACAACATACTCAGTTGACAGAGCTTCAGGAAAGAGGGGTAAAAAAACTGCAGAAAGGAGGAAGATTTTTCAATAAATTAATATAAACTCACATTGCAGTTCTGGAAGACTACCAGCTAAGAGTGCTGAGGCAGAACAGCTGGCTGAAAGGAAGGAAGTGTGTCTTTGGAAAGGTAATTTGTAAGTATTAAGCATGCAAGATTTGCTATCTATCCCTGCTCCAAAACACTTTACAAGCACCGGGCATCATGCCCATGTCTGTCTGGCAAGACCTGGGAGTACTTCCTAGCTCCTCTGCCTAGGTATTCATGCCAGCTACATCCAATGCTGTGTTGGGAGCAGACCCAGCTGCAGACTTAGTTTCCTCCATCCCATGGGCCAGAAACCCCAGCTGATGGCCCAGAAGGCAACCAAAAAGTGCCCCTGCTGCTCCCATGGTCTGGACAGAGAGCAGCCTAGAGCTAACTTAGCCTGTACTTTTATAACATTTGTGGCTGAAGAAGACCAGGAGAAGGCATTCATCAACACCCCATTCATTGTTCCTCTAGCAAAAAAATAATAAAAATAGACTGTAGCTTGATAATACACTGCGCTTACAGAATTGGGTTTTTGTTGTTGGTTTTTTTTTTTTGTTTGCTGATTTTCCCTGAGGATCTGGACTGCATTTGATTGATCCAGAATGCAAAATAAGTCCTTTTTTGCAAGTTCTAGTATCTACAGATATTCCAGTATATATGTCTATATTCTTTTCATCCACTATTGATTCCAGAAGAGACTTTAGGGAATGTATACATGTAGCCATATATTAACACATCTACTTGGCATACCACTGTACCAAAAAGTAGCATTTTCTTATGCAGACAGTGGTATCTGGCTTCCAGACCAAATAGCAATAACATTTACTTGACATAAGTAGAAACATCCTTACAAAGCAACAGCTCCCCACAAAGTAAAGGCATTCAAAATGAGAGCTCTGTGATCCATTCAGTCAGCTAACTAGATTAAATTTCAGAGACAAAATGAAATTCCTTTTTCATATATTCTGGAGATCACTTTAACATTTTAGTAAATCACTTATGCTAAATGACACTGTAAATGACATTGATGCTGCAGTGTCTGAATGTGGCCCCTGGGGTACCTCAACTGGCTGACATGGGCAGGAGTTGCTTATGCTTGGAAATAGCTATTCCTGAAAGGAATCTTCTAACACTCTTCCTGTGAACCTCCCCAGGACTTCAATAAAACCTGGGAGAGAGCTGGAGGTGGGAGGGAGAAGGGAAAGTGGGGAAGCCATCTTTTAGTTATTTATTTTGATCCACAGAATAGATCCAAAGCAACACTTCAGAATTTTACTTGATCCCATATGGAAACTCAGGCGAATAAAATTAATCACTCAGGTGAATAAAAATTGTAATTATTCATAGAATCATCGAGTCATTTTGGTTGGGAAACACCTTTAAGGTCATCAAGTACAACTGTTAACCCAGCACTGCCAAGTCCACCACCAAACCATGTCCCTAAGCATCCCATCTAGATGTCTTTACAAGTCTATCAAATACCTCCAGGGATGGTAACTGCACCACTTCCTTGGGCAGCCTATTCCAGTGCCTGGCAATCCTTTAAGTCAAGAAATTTTTCCTAATATCCAATCTAAACCTCTCTGACACAACTTGAGGCCGCTTTATCTTTCCCTATCCCTTGGTACTTGAGAGAAGAGACCAACAGCCACCTCACTGCATTAGTGCAGGCTTCCAAAGATATGGAACAATAAAGCCAGTATTTTTAAAAAACTCACCCATCATTAGTGCCTAAAATAGTAGAGCTGGATCCCCGAAATAGGTTACGTTCAGAGAAGTGAAGAAACCCTTCCGGAAAGCTTTCCCTTTTTCTTGTTCAGCACAATTTTACCAACCTACAAGAGATCTTGCAGCTACTAAAAAGGGGACCAAGCAAATAAGAAACTGATTGCTCAAACTGAAATGCATAAGAAGACACCGAAAAGGAAACAGAACAACTCAAAAGACAAACAGCATGACTTGGAGAACAGTCCATATACATATACTGAAAAGAGCCTGGGAGACAGAGTGCCTGGAGGGAGCCTCAGCTTGAACAGACATCCCAACAGGCAGCATGTGTGAAAAGCAGAGTAATGTCTTTGCATAGTGTGTTCTAGTAAAGTAAGAGTCATAAACATCCCAGAAACAAGGCTGGAAGGGATCTCAAGAAGCCATTTACTCCATGTTTTTAATGTGAGGAAGACTAAATACAGCTGAGAGTGATAAGTTCAACCTGCTCTTGAAAATCTCTCATAAAGGTCAAGCCACGGATATATGTGGAGACTAAGAGAAGGAAATTAATTTGAGACATTATCTGCCTTGCAAATGGCCACATTTCCCAAGATGACTTAAATTGCTCTGCAGAGTTGCTTTATTGAAGCAATAAGCTACGTCTTTATCATCAGTTAAAACTAGTAGAGGATGTTGAGCTCAGATGACCAGTGCTTATGTGGGTACCCTTATTTTCTCCAGAAGAGTCAGAAGAGGATAAGGAAGAAGTGGGAATGACCCCTTTGAAAAAGAAAACTACTGGTATTGTTATAAGAGCAAGAGAAATATTTCAGTGCAATGATGAGTTGGAATTGGATCCTGATAGCTCCTCAATGTACCTGGAAACTTCCCATAGTCACAGACCATGGCACTGAGCAGCCACAAGTCATGAGCTGTTGTTCTGAAGTCAGCCTCAGCAAGATCAAGATGTCCCTACATTATCCAATTTTAATGCAAAGGTTGGAGTTTTTTGTGATTGTTTCAGAGAGATGAATGCATAGGTGGCTCTTCTCTCATTTTGTGAAGGTATGATACAAGATTCAAATGCTATACCATAAATATTCAGCAGCACCCAACTGCTAAGGCTTGTAAGAGGAAACTATTAAAGGGAAAAGAAAGAAAACAACACTCAAAACAGGTGCTTACTAAATAAGCCAGAAATGAGCCAGGGACCTCTGGCCTAAATATTACTGTGTTCTTCCTTTCTCCACTTAATTTCAGACATAAGAATGCTGAAAATGGCTGAAAAAGGAATGCAGAGAAAGAGAGAACTGCGTGTTTCACCCAAGGGTTGGTTCTAGGATGTCCCATGGAGTGAATCAATAGAAAGCAAGATAAAAAAATGCCTGGAAGTACTAAGCTGCCTATGTGCCTGCTGGGACAATCAGATATCTCACAGTGATTTGGGACTGCACTGACACAAATCAGTGCTGATTTTTATGCCAAGCCACAGACACCACACTCAATTTGTTAGGGAATAACCCCAGGTCTTTCCAGCAAAATATTCACTCCTTTCTTGTTCTGTCAGTGAGCAATATGGAAAAATTTCCCTCTAATGGTGATTGCTGTGTCCTAAAACAAGATTGAGAAACCATAGTTTGTACTTTGTGCATGAAAATACTGGAGAATTAGAAACTCAGCTGAACCACGCAGATTGTCTGCTGCTGAGGGTAGACACTTATTTAAAAAGCATGAAGGAATTTATTCTTTGAAGTTTATAGCTGTTGTCATTTCAACTACTGGGCCATTTTTGCATCCATGACAGCTGAAAAACACAGCACAGAAAAAAGAGATCCAGCTTGTTTTACATGGGACCATTTTCCACATTTATGAGGGAGGTTTTTTTTCCTTCTATTTGTGTGACCGCTTCAGGATAAAAGATTATCTGTTTGGTACCTCAGAAAGATGAAGTCCCTTGTTGTTCCCCCAGGTGGAGTATTTGGGACTGGAGGGGTGTCTTGGAGCAGTTTCTGTCCTACCTGGGTGGGAGGCCAGGCTGTTCTCAGTATGAATGGGGTTACCAGTCTCTCCTCTCCTTAACATATTCCTCCCCCCATACTCCCCATAAAACAAAACTACCTCTACCAAAAACCTACTTCCCCCCACAAAGAAAAGCCAGGATGCAACTCAGCTAGAGATGAAAAAGTGCTTTAGTGTCCATGCTTTTTTTCTTTTTTTTTTCTTTCTTGGGCTACTTGTTAAAATCCAACAGACGCTGGACATGTGTTTTTCTTGTTAACTGGATAAAAATCTTATGCTCCCAGGCCAATGCAATGGGTGGGACACTCTGATGTCCTGCATTTAACACAGTTTATTGAACAAATGGTGACAACATTCCACTGTCTTGATGCTATATCCTTGATTAAATTGAGCTGATGCCTGTTTGTACTTCATCTCAGAGCTGAGTAAGCTGTTGTTCCAAAAACAGTGAAACAAGATTAAGACCACCTAGGACCAAACAGCATAGCCACACAGTCCCTGTTCAGATCTTCTCAACAAAATCTTTCAGAAAAAAACCCAGAACCTGTAGATTGCTTAGTCTGATCAGAAACAAAGGTGGTGTCAGGGCAGGTGTCTCTACATTCATCATGGAACATAACTCTAGAGTTGATTTCCTAGGGATGTCTGTATATGTGATGGACAAGGAGCAACCTATTGACTATTTGGCTGGATACTGCATGGTGTGATGGACGTAGATCTGCTCCACATAATTTTAACAGTGTGGACTGTCCTAATAACTTTATTGCACAAATATTTTAGTTAACTTTAATAGTGGACTGTAAGGAAAACAATCAGAAAGGAAGAAAAATGGCTTGAACTCAGCCAGACCTGCAGTTAGCACAGGACAATGAGAAAGTCATGGGCTCACAGGAATCTGGTTCAGCTTCCTGCAGGGCCCACTGAACTGGCTGGGAAAAACAGAGCCAAGAGTCTGACGACCAGGAAGTACAAATGAACTTTGGCTGCATCAGCAAGACTCTTTTTTTTCAGAGCCCGGGAGATCTTGGGGAGCTGTTCAGGGGCACCAGACTGAGACTCATGCACTCACTGTATTGTCTGCAGAAGCAAGACCTGCTTCAGTAGCCAAAGGAGCAGGGCTCTGGATAACTTGGAGGATGGGGAAGAATTTCTCATTTTATAAATGCTCTATGGAAAATGAAACAATGCTACAGTTTTGATAAAGTGGTTCCAACATTTTGTGGGCATCATTTGTCACACGGTCCTTGAGGAAGAGTTCATAAGTGTACAAACATGGCTGGATGCTTTGGTGGAACCTTTCTTCCTTGTACTGGAGTCTCCAGCAGCTCAAGAAGAAATGAGAACCAAACTCTCAAAATCTCCCCCAACGCCCAGAGGCTCAATGCCTAAGGTAAGGCCATGACCCAGCTGCCAGCAACAAACTCTGATGGGACTGTGGATGTAGAGGCCACCTGATGAGCCCCACAGCTCAGCTGGTCCTGGATCACCCTGGTCAGACACTGTCAGTCGGCTCCTCTACAACTTCCCTGCCAAGTAGAGCACTGGACAGTGCCTGATGTCTGAGCTAAGCTTTTTTTTATTCCTCTTATGGGCTTTGCAGACCAGAGGGTACACCAGAGGGGCAGAAGTGTTGCTAGTCCTGCAGGCAGCCTGAGTGGATCAGGGCAAGCCTGAGTGAACATACAGGGCAAGCTTATACCATCAGGAGAAGACACTGCCTATTGCTGTTGAAGAAGGTAACATCTCTTGCTAGGACTCCATATTGTTTTCTCTAATGCAAATAAGTAAGCTAGGCTAGTTTAAGTAATCTGAAATCATGTTTAATCTATTTGCACATTAATGACTTTGCAATGTGCCTAGGCCTGCTCAGCTTCTGCTTTCCAGCTCCAGGTCACTAACAAGATGCACTACTGCATGTCCTCCTTGTGATCATCTGAGCCCATGCTCACAGCATTTCTTTTCCATGCTACATTTCAGTACAAGCAGTTCTTCTCTTCCAAAACCAAACTACTTATTTAGATGAAATTTCATTGAGACTTCTGTAGGCATTATAGATGTGCATCAATAAGAAAGGACACAGCCCTTCCTGGGCAACAGCAAACATTCACTGGCTTATGTATACAAGGACAAGTGACTGCTAGGTCATATTTAATTTACCCTTACCACACTGACCATAATTCTGTCCATCCAGAAGAAAACATTGCATGATAGGGAAAACAGGCAGACCACAAACTAAGTATACACCACAAAATCCAGTGTAGTGTGTTGAGTAAGCAGATGCCACTGGAAGGAAAGTACAATACTCCAGGTACAGAAAAGTTTTAACCGACATCTGTAATTCTTTTTTTTCCTATCTTTTTTCCTGTCCTTTAATAGTTGGCTTTGTGATCTCATTTTTATTCTTTCAGATGTTACATAGGATTAATTTACATCTGCAACTCTCTGAAACACATTTTCTCCTGTTCAGAAAATCAGATATCTCCTTGTTACAGGTGAATTAATACTCATCTGGTAGATGATTTCTGGTGGGGAGCAAGCCTTGAAATGCAATAATAACCGGGGAAGTACTGGCCAGTAGGAGCAGTAATCTTTTCTCTTCTGTCCATAGCTGCTACATGGAACTACAGCTCAAAATCTCAGCAGGACCTGGATGCTGAGTACCTCATGCTTTGGATGCACAACTTGAGAAGTATTACAGGGGTCCAATTTTAAGGAGTCCTCTCAAAAATCAAGATTGTTTTGGACATCAGAAGCTATTCAGCATCACCAGTCAGATGCTAAGAACTTGGCTAGAAAGAGCATCTTCCCATAAGCAGTGTGCACATCTTCACAACAGGAACCCGGTCTGCTGTTTGTAATGCTTGGCATCCTAACCTCAAGTAAATTCACCAAGCAATCTGCAAGACATGTCTCTGAGCATGCTTACATGGTAATAATGATGTTAAAGTAGAACAGGCGTATGATTTATTAGGCCTTGTGAAATTAAGCAAAGCCAATCTATTCCCACCATGGGAAGTACCATCACAGTAGAAAATGGAAACAAGAAAAAATGAAATACCACCCAGGCCTGGTTCAAACATACAAACTTTCTAATAAAATATCAGAACCAGATGCTGCTAAAGATGAGTGATAATTAAAGAAGATAAATTAAGGGAATGTTTTTCCAGGGAATGACTCTACTACACACAAATTGTTTCAGCATGGGGAAAAAAATATAATAAAATTACTGCTGCTGCCTGTTTTCAAAAGTTTCCATTAATGAGTCAAGGCAGGTTCCCTGCTAAATTCCCTCATATCCAGGCTCCCTCTATGCCTCTGTTGGTTTAATCTCAGTGTGGTTTAGTGGAGGGAGCAGAGAACGGAGTGCCAGGAACTCAGTTCCAGCACTGACTCACTGTGTGGGCTCCCTTACATCATGCTCAGGGAGGGTCAGCCCTGGAAAGCACATCTCTAAAACTGGTCTTGAGGGGTCCAGAGCCTGACCATGTCTCCACTCTCTGTGTCAGACATGAAGAGTTCACCAGAGGTTTTCCCCTAACTGCCAGCCCAGCCTAATCCTAGGTTAAGGTAGTGTAATATGATTTTTTTTATTTTTTTTTTTTTTGGTCTGGTGTCTCAATGCAAGAAATGAGCACACTGGAAGCCAAATTATGCAGACACCTGTGCAAACTCACAGCAGGAAACATGGCTGGAGCCCTGAAGATGAAGGCTGCATTCAGCAGACCCTCTAAGACCACCCTGGAGCTTTATATGCCTGTGTATAAAATCATCTTAATCCACGTTGTTGTTAAGCTTCACCTTAGCTAAACACGAGGTGATGTTTAAGCCCCTCAAAGACTTTTAATTTCTTTAGATTTTTGCACGCAGAAAAGTGCCTGTCCAGCTGCTGTAGGCATTTTCATAGCAAATAAAATAAAATGCTGCACCGGGAAAGGAAAAGAATAAAATAAAACCATGTAAATACATGGCCTAGTTCCCTTTTAACCACACGTTCCCCAGGCTCATAACCTCTGCAAATGCCTGTGAGGAATAATGTGGTTTGCACCGTGCCTTTAAGGTCAACAAATCTGGCCTGCTTCAGGCTGAACAAGGTTCTCAGACACCAGATCAGGTTCCCCTTGCTTAACGAGCTGCCATGCAGCAGCGTCTGAGTGAGCAACACATCCCACATGGTGACTGCAAGGTGAAACTGCACGGCTCCAGCTGACCTCCCCGTGGTTCTCACCCCTGGGCTCCCATCTCCCTTGCCCAAGGAGCTCTGGGGATGTGCACGGCAGGTCACTGCCCTTTGCCAGCCACATCCCTGCTCACTGGGTAACACAGCTCTGTGCTTCACTGCAAATACCGAAGCAAAGAGACCTTCCTGAAGGCATTGGGCTCACAGCTCCTTCTGCTGGATGGCAGAGTCAAACCGAGTGGAGGAAGGCACACGCAGAGTCAAGAACAGGGGCAGACCCCTCGAGCATGGAAGCTCCGAATTATTCACAGATGTTTTAGCTAAAAAATGGGAACCTTTACTTGATTCAAGACTCTGTGCAAGCCAGACCTATCCCACAGGTCATCGACTGCCAGCCCTAGCCCAGCCACCTGCATAGCAAGACCAGGCTCACTCCACACCTTCTCCTTCCCAGCCTCCTGGGAGAGTGGCTGCTGTCACGGCACAGGAAGACAGGGCAGGGATGAGAGTAACTGAGGCTGCTTCCAGAACAGTAACAGCCATGATCTGCTGGCCAGACTTGGAAAGAAAAGAGCAGTGCTGCTCACAGCTCTCACTTGATCCTCTAAAAAGAGCTTTTATTAAGACCCTCTACCCCCTGCAGACCTTTGAACTTGAAATAAGAGGTATTGATTACACATCTCACAGGGAGCCTGGAGATCTCTCCTCAGCCTCTGCTTCAGTGCTGTGTGCTCCCAATACTGCAGGGCATCTGCTACCAAGTCACACTTCTTGCCTGCCAGACTTTCCTGGAGACACTGGATGTAGGAGTCAGTGCAGGGGAGAGAGAGAGGGAAAGGGAAAGGGAGAGAAGAGGAAAAAAGAAAAAGAGACATGAATCTGGGTGTGTAATTTATATATGAGGGAAAGCTTAAACCAGTGAGATTGGAAAGAATACAATGTTACTAAAAGCCACAGACATGCTAATTGGTGAGTCATTTAAGTAAACCCTATTGATCTTGTAAGTCTGCCAGTTTTCACTTTTGCCTGAAAACAGCTCAGAAAATAAGACTTAACCAGAAACTCACGATCGGTGACTTTTTAATCCAATTTTTTTAGCAAATGCAACTTACCTATCTTGAGAGGTGCTTTTGTTTTCCCTTTATTTACCGAAGCCTCCCCAGCATAGGCTGGGGATGCACACTCAGGGCAGGGCAAGTCCTATATACTTTTGTCCTACAGCTGAAAACCAAGATACTTTTTTCAGTGATGATTTTCACTGCCAGCAAACAGTTTTAGGTGTAGAAGAATAACTACCAGAGGCCCATGACACCTCTGCCCCATCACTGTAGAGGTGGAGGAATCAAAATGGTCAAGTTCAGCTCAGTTTGATTTTCTCCAGTTCTCATACCCATACCCAGCAGAAGACCTCTGACCTCCTCAGAAATATGACTGACATCATCACCTTGCTAATGGTAAATGAACATGACTGATGCCTGACAGCTGTTCAAAGATGAGGTTAGTACAGCAATTCATGTAAAAGGAATAAGAAGAGGAAGCAGCTCTTATCCCATTACCCTTTTCCTCCTTCGATATTTTGTCTGTAGCTAAGTCAAACTTGGCAGAAGTGGCCACAGCAGGTATCTCTGGCTGTCTATCCTGCTTCTCTGCTACTGGTTAGAAAGGCCTCATTTTCCCTATGAGCAACACCAGCAGCTCCTGAGCAATCCTGAGAGGGATGGGCTGCTCCTCCTCTCCCTCCTCCCTCAGAGAGAGCGTCAGTAAGCAGGCGCAGACTTTCCACATTCCTAAGCAAAATATTTACATTGCAAGTGCTGAAACAAATTTGGAAAAGTGAAGAATAATATTTATTTTGACAATGTTAAATTGCATTAAAGTTGAAAGTGAAAATTAGATGCATGCATATACATAGAGGCCATTATCCGTGAATCACAGGAACATAAAAGAACTGGAAAATACCCTCCTCCTCTGCTACTAGGAAAGTTGGTCTGGACTAAATTACAAGCAAAATGTATAATTAAGCAAGCTATTATTATCCGGTGTCTTAGCAGATGCTGACCTCATTTGCAGGGATTTGGACAAGAATTCAACAAAGGTTTGACTTCACAGCTGTGTCCATGATGCCTTGGACCTGTTGCACTGCCCCAGAAATTCCCAGTATGTTAACACTGATATCTAAGTGTGGTGCTTACAGTCTCCTATCCTCCTCGACTGCTGACTGGGAGCTTTTCTTTAGCTTCTTGGGAAAGAGAAAATGGTTTGACTGATCTGTCAATCCAGGCTTTATAATTGAAACCTGTGTTTAATTACTTTGAAGAAACTTTAATATTTCACGGGTAGAAGGAGGGGACCTTCCACTGCTATTTTATTCTCTTATTTTTATTTTTTGCAGGTGTAGGCTTGTGGCTTAGTTACTGAAATAATAATTCTGTTGGAAATATCATTGGCATGAGAGATGAGCTGTCAAAGTGTTACGGGCTTGGTAATTTGTACAGGGAAATGAGGACCCAGGGAACAACATGAACATCAGTGGCCTGAGGCGTTTATGATTAAAACATGATGCTGAGTTTTTATGATTTCTACAGCTAATTAGCAAGATTTATAAGCATCTAACAAAAAACAAGGCTGAATAGAGTAATGATCCTTATTTTCCACTTGGAGCAGAAAACTACTGGGTTTTAAAATGATAAAGAAAGAGAGAGGAGCAAACACTCTTATCTTGTCATTTCCTACAATTTAATTGTGTCTCTCTCTTCGTTCCATAGGATGAGTGGATGTCTCAGGTGGAAAGCATTAACTCTGTGACTTATTCACATCAATGGCAATACCTCGTAGATTTAATAGAGAAAAGATTTCCTGCTGTTTCTTTATGGCTTCAGACTAGCACTGGTTTTGTTTTTCATAAATGTGCTGGAGGAATGGGAGATGTCTGAAAAAGCCACTTCCACCAATGTATACGTGGTTGATTCTGTTCCCCAGTTATGCAAATTGAAAAGGTGGGTGGGGGAAAACAAAATAAACCAAAAAAGCCACCCAAGCTAGTCTGCTGAGGAATTAAGTGCTTAATCTGCAGCCATAGAGCCATAAGGGACCCCACTGTTCCCAGGAGGGCTTCTGGCCATGACCTGCCTGGGAAGTTCCCTGTGTGCAGGAAGGGACTGTGCATGATCCCAGCCCGTTCTCTACAGCTTCTACATTTCTACATTTTGGAAGCCCAAACACCCTCATGTAGTCACGGGTTGGAAAAGCCCTGGTCATTGTGCAAAACTCTTCAATTCTGCCTGGAGAAACAGTCCAGCTAGAAAACTTGATTGCACAGAAATCTCATTGCATAGGATGAGCCTCGCTCAAAGTATAGATAAAAATTATGACCTCTACTGAAGCCATTGGCTAAGAAATTACTTCAGTTCAGACCCCCAGCAACTGAAGTCAGATGTGATGACTGGTTTTGTTGTGATTGCAGCTAGCTCCTGTGCACAGCACAGCTGAGATTTCACCCAGAACACAGGTGGCTCTTTTGGCTTGGTGTCCCTCATTCAGGTTGGTCTTTGGGAAGAGGCTCTCCTGCCAGAGCAGGGGCTGCACCAGGCACCTCTACTGTTTCTAGCATGGACCAGAGGTGGGTCTATTCCCTCCTGTCTGGGAATTGTGGCCCATGGTGGGAGAGCCCCACTGGGCCCTCAGCTGCCTGGACAGCAGTGGTTCCCCTGGCAGATGTATTGTGTGTACAGCCCTCCCAGGCAAACTTGACCTTCAGAGGGCTCTACGTTATTTGCTGGTTGTAAAATTTTAGTGGCAGGCACAGCATCTTCCTGCATCCATGGAAAGTGCTTTAAACATTTCTGTGTGTCACCACAATGTAATAATTAAAAGTACACCGTCTTATTACACAGTTAGTGTAACCACAAAAGTCCATTTATAAAGCTCCACCTATTTATACTGGAGCTATGTTTGTTCTGCTTAGAAATATATGAATACTGGTATGCCATGCCTAATAGTATCCTAGCATTTTATTATTTTTTAATAAATCAGTTCTCCTCCAGTATTTTTTTCCCCTGTTTATGTATTTCTAGACAGTTGGCCTAGCTGGATATGAAGGGATAATTTTCACTCCAGCAATGCTTTGGATCTTGCATTAAACTGTGCCTGGTGGCTGATGCATCCTTAAGACACTGAGTTTGACAAATTTTATGGTGTGACGAACACCGGAGTGATGCCATAATCTCCATTTTCATCCCCCAAAAGCACTCCATTTTTTTTGGTGACACAGAGTGGAAGCAATTACACAGGAACACTGTTGGAGAGTTTCTGGTCTAACATTAGGTAAGGAGGCTTAGCCAGTGAACATGCACCAAAGAGCACCTAGCATCCTGCTTTCTTGGTTAGAGGTGCTTCAGACCACAGCCATGTCACATCATTTCCAACAGCAAAACACCCAGACAGCAAGAAGAGCATCAGCAGAGCTTGATCTCATCATATAAACCCAGAGCTACGTATGGATGGAAAGAGGGAAGTGAAACAAGGGCCTGGGCTCAGTGAGCATCACAGGGACACCGGCAGAACTCAGACTG
Organism: Heliangelus exortis; assembly: GCF_036169615.1. Taxonomy (NCBI): domain Eukaryota; kingdom Metazoa; phylum Chordata; class Aves; order Apodiformes; family Trochilidae; genus Heliangelus; species Heliangelus exortis. Next base: position 62,306,626 of record NC_092424.1, read on the forward strand.
GTACCAGTGGCAGTGGGAGCTGGGCAGAGGGCACCTCACCACAGGGCAGCCCATCTCACCCTCCAGCATGGGGAGCAGGGTCCACCTGACCTCTTTTACAGGTGTGCAGGGAAACAGGGGAGCAATGAGCTGCCAGCACTCTCCTCCCAAGCATGTGTGCTCCAGATGTGCCATCAGTGAAAGCCAGCCAATAAGGAATATTATTTATAATAACAATAATAACAATATTAATAACATAAGAACATCTGGTAGTGGTTTTTTTCCATCTACCATTTGGCTGGAGGCAGAGCATCCGGGTGACATGGCAATCAGTATTTCTGTTTCCAATTTAGCCCCAGCTCAGCTGCTGCAGTGACTCAGAGACAGGCACTTCCAGGCAGGCATCCACAACAGCAGCCCTCCTTCCACCTCACATGGCAGAAGAACTTACTGGGTCTGGGTTTCCTTTATCAGCTGTTTCAATAGAGACTGCAAGGCCTCTTTCCATCCCACCCTACAAGGAAGTTACCCAACTACAATGGTAGGCAGCTTCAGACAGAAAACAACAGCCAACTGGTTTGAAATCAAAGCAGAAGTGGCTCTATGATACATTTCACACTGCTGAAAGTATATTTGACTAAATACATACTTCAACCATTTCAGTTTTGGCTTAATTCTAAGGCTCTCAAATGTGTCCAGTAAATAGATGGTTTCTACCTGCCAAATTCTCAGTTTTGACATGCAACAAACATCTAGCCTAAAAAATTAATGCTGTTATTAAGAAACAGTCCTTTTCTTTCTATTTCTTTCCTCATTATCCCCTCAGAAAGCTAAAAGAAAAATTAATATGGAAGCTGCAGCTTCTAAAATGTATATAGACAATTGTAGCAGAAATCATTTTACCCAGCCTTCTCATCATAAATTCTCCCATTTGAGAAGTTGATTTCTTCAGGATCTAATACACAGAAGATGTATTCCTCAGTCATGCAACAGACTTTCACTTCAAAGCAGATACTGCCTTGCACACAGGCTCTCATCTGCTATAAATTTATGCAGGCTGATGACAAACTTAAAATGTGCACTGTTAAAACTCCATGTTCAAGAATATGTTTGTTCAAGTATTCAAACATTCCCCCTCAAGCCATTAAAGCCTGAAATTTATGTAGAGCAAATGAAGAGGCCCCCTTACACCTTTGAAGTAAGGGGGGCAGGCTTGTATCCTGGTCTGGTCACTGGAGTCAGCCAGCTCTACAAGTACCCTCAAGATAAAACTAGTCCCCATCATTCATTATATTATCAAATTTGCATATGAAACAACAAAATTCGCTGGTAAACAAAAAAATTTAGGCCTTTGACTCAGAACTTGTCCTTGTATTAAAACTGGTTGTTTTAGAAGTCATCTTAACTAAATCAATTCCTACTAATGCACTTCACACACCATTCTGAATAACAGGTTAGATTAAATCTAATTATGCCACTAGACTGACTAGCTTATGCAGCTCAATTTACAGGGCAATGCAAGACTGCTCCCATCACCTTTTGCTCTAGTGTAGCTATTCTTAAAATACATAAGGTGAAAAACTCAGTTGTGTAGCACTATTTGTAACTGGCAAAAGCCATAAGTTTGAGTTAATTCTACCTCCAGCCTTATTTTATTCCCCACATAGGCTCCCTGCTGTCACAAATATTGTTAGCACATGAAACCTGCTGACTGCTAAAGTTTTGAGAATTCCAATAATTAAGGAATTTCCAGACTCTTAAATATGACATTTCTGAAGCAGATGCTCAGCTAATGTATATTATAACACTCCCCTGACTGCTTCAATGCTAACTCAAAATAGTTGAAAGCCTGGATCTCTGACATTTGAATGTGGGGCCAGACCCCCATCCCTTGGCTTGGAGAGCCCATGGCTCCCCTTCCCTGTGGGGATGCTCACAATGCCCCCCAAGTGGGGACCCAATGCCCACTTTTCTTCAGGATGCTGAGGCTGGCTCTGGGTGCAGTGACTATGGGACAGCACACAAACAGACTAGAAATTTGGCAGCTGAGCTGCCAGAGAGAAGGGGAAGAATCAGGGTGCGAATGAGCAGACCCGGGAAAAAGAAACTGGGAAGGAACAAAGAGAAAGCTGTAATCAGAAACAATCTGAAGCAATGCCCTTAAATATGTTATGCATAACAATGTCCTTGATGGCAGTCCAGGACTCTCAGCTTGGGCCAGGGAACTGTCAGTGAGAAAGGACTAAGTTGTTACATAGGTTCCTACTATTAATAGTAATGGTGCTCAGTAAATCTTACCTTGTGTGCTATAAACAAGTTTTTATTCCTGTGGTTCAGGACAAGTCCTTCCAAATCCAGAATTTATCTGTCTCCCAGTCATACAGAACAGAAGGCCAGCTTTGCAGGCACAAATGAAACACTGCAACACTGAGCACCACACTGCTTGCATACATTTTTAAGCACAAATAGGTATGATTCATTGTCCTCCTACGAGATGTTGAGCTCCTCAGTTCTATTTCTCCTTCCTCCCATATCATACCTCTCCAAGACAGTCTTCCCTCCATTCTTCATTCTGCATTTCCTCACACACAAGCTTTATTGCTTTATGTGAACTAAAGCAGTATCTGTGACAGTCACCTGGAAGGGTGAGAAGTGCATTCCCATTTCTGATTGAAGGTTTCGTGCAGTGGGAGGGTGTGGTCAAGATCCTCATGGTCTCCCAAGAGGTCTTGAAGCCTGGTGAAATAGACTTGCCTCTGCTGGTACTTCCTTGGAACATAACTAAATCCTCAAGCCCAAAGATGACAGCTTCTATGGTCCCTTACCAAATCTATCTAACAATTTTCTTTTAAGTTGGGTTCAACAGCCCTCGCTCTCCCTGGCAATAGAAAAGGATTCAAACTGGGTATCCCACAGACTGAACACCCTAAGGCAGAGGTGCTCTTACCCTCACTCCAGTGTTTCAATAGATTAGTATGAGGAAATCCTGCATAGCAAAACAGTTTTCCAGTAAGATTTTGGGTTGTTTTTTTTTTTTTTTAAATGCAGGCATAGAAGGCTGATGAAAGGTCCCAGAGCAATGTGTGTTCTGGCATCAATATCAGAAATCTAGAGAATCAGTGTTACCCTTTCATATTTCTGCAGGCATGTCACCTGAATAAAAACCTTGTTTAGTGCTGAGCACCATAGTATTATGGGCATGCTATGGTTTAGGCCCAGCCGGTACCAACTGGGCCTCTGCTCACTCACCCCCAACCCACAGTGTGGAGCAGGGAGGAAAAAATCCACCTGAAGATTCATTAATCCAAGGACAGGGACAGGGAGGTTTTCACTTCCCAGTTATGGTAATGGGCAAAACCAGGCAGACTCAACTTGGGAAGAAAAAAAGTAAACAGTAGAAAGAGAAAACATGACCAGATCTTAATACCACCACCCAATCCCCCCCTTGTCCCCGGTCCCAGATTACTTCCCTGCCGCCTTCCCCTCAGGGCACAGGTGAGGGGCACAGGGGGTTTAGAGTCAGTTCCCCACACCGTGTTTCTGCGGTTCCCCACATTCTTCCCCAGCTCTAACGTGGGGTCCCTCTCCTGGGAGAGTCCTTCAGGAACCCCTGGGACATGAGTCCCTCCCACAGGTGCAGTCCCTCAGGCACAGGCTGCTCCCACCTGGGCTGCACACAGAGTCACGGCTGCTGCGGGAGCAGTCACCTCCTCTGCCACGGGGTCCTACACGGCTGCAGATCCACATATGCCCCACCATGCTCCTTCAGGGACCTCCCCATCATCCAGGGTGGCAGGGGGACAGCTGCCATCTCACCACGGGCTGTGAGAAAATCTCTGCTCAGACACCTGCATCCCCTCCTTCCTCATCCATCTTGGTGTCTCTCTTCTCCTCCTCTCCTCTGCCCTGCAGGGTTTTTTGTTTGTTTGTTTTGATTTTGGTTGGGTTTTTTTGTTTGCCTTTTGTGGTTTGTTTGTTTTTGTTATTATTGCCTGAGATTTTTTGTTAGGTTTTTATTGGTTGATTTTTTTGTTTTTTCAGGTTTTGTTTTGTTTTGCGGGGGGTTTTGCTTCGCAGTTGTTTTTGCAGCCATGTGGATTCCTCTGTCCTCTCAAAGAGGATGCTGCTAGCAGCAAAGCCACGTCAGTGTTGCTTTTAGCAAGTTGCGGGCTCATGCTGGGGGGAAGGAAGAGAAAATTCTTCTTGGATTCATAAAGAGACAACCTTGGAGCAGTCAGTAGGCAGAAATTATGTCGTACTGATTGCTGTCAGCAGGCAACAGAGCACAGTCCCTTCCAACCTCTTTATAAGGACTAACAAATGTCTAGGGCTGGAGAAGAGGAGAAACTGTCCAGCCCAGGGATTCAGGATGGACAGGCCATCCCTGCAATGGGTAAATGAACTGGTCCAGCTCCTACCACAAAATAGCAGAAGCTGGAGGGCTAAGTCCACTTAACTTTAACCAACTTTTGCTAATGTGGCACCTAAACCACATATTTTGGGGGATCAAGAAACAAGCATGCTACTGGCTGATGAACAAAATGAGCAGCAAAGTGACTGCATATGGGTAATAAAAATAATAGCCATTGGGAAACATCAGGAATCATTTAAACGATGCAAGTGAAAGGACATACATCTGAGTATATTTTTCATAGGCAAACACATGAAAAGTGGTCCTCCAGCAAAGCTGGGCAACAGCCAGGGACTTAGATGTTGCAATGTTTTAATTTGCAGATTTCCTGTTGCCTAGCAGACTCCTCAGCCAGGAATTAGACAGTCAAGATATGATTCCCAGGGAGAATTAGGTGCCTTAGAATAGTATTCCTAGAAACCAGAATACTGAGCATGAAGTTATTTACACTGGCCTGGAAAAACCACAGAAGAACAGCACAAGACTGCAGTCAGAGACAGCAAAAATCTCTCTCTCTACTCAGTCCTGAATCCCCTACTGAAGGTAGGTTTTCAAATCAACCTTTAGCAGCAAAAAGACACTTTGTTCTTTTCTTCACTTCCCACTGCAGTCAAGATCTTGGGTAGCTAAATCACTCTCCACAAAGGAGCGAAACCTGCTTCAAACATCCAAGCTGCCTGATCTGCATCAAGGATTTGGTCCTGATGGCTGTAGGCCACCTGTGACCACCACCAGCAAATTGGGTTCACCTGCACCCTCTGCCTCACTCAGCAACAATGCTAAGTGCAACAGCTCCAACAGGAGAAACTAGGACAGGCTCACATTAAACACCAGGCAAAGCAGTAAGCTGAATGCTGACAGGGGATGTCAGAGTCTGGCATTGAAATTTTTGCTCTGAATTAGCTAGAGAGCTCAAGCATGCAAAAATATGCAACTTCCCAAGTCAGCCTTCTTTTTACTGAGTAAATTCATCCTGAAAAGCTAATATATGGCTCTTTGCAAAAGCATGACCCACTTGGAGACTAACGATGAAGTCTGACCTACAGCTGTGATGTGGGGGAAAGATGAGCTCCATTTGAGAGTTCCTGCAAGGACTTGGAGGTAATTGGGGCTCTGAAAAGACCAGCTGCATCAAGACTGAAGCTGCAGTGAGCAAGACAACAGAGGCTTAGCTGGACAGCATGGCCTTTCAACTGCCTCTAGAAATCATAATTCAAGTGCCCTGAGAAATCTGCCCATTTTATACTACCACAACAATCCCATAGCTCCTGTAATGGGAAGATGCAGATGGAGACTGTAAAAGCTTAATGTGGAAGAGTTTCGTGGCCAGCTCTTTGTCAGCATTTTCTCACCCCTACATTAGGCCTGGAAAACTGATGGACAGGCTCTTGTTCTCTTCCCTTGTGCCTGCTACCTTTGAAAAGCCAGTTCTGCTCTCCCTGAGGAAGTGGAGCACAGCTGTGTGTTGCTCTGACATTGGATGCGGTATCTGTTGAACCCTGCCAGCAAACGACCTCCTCCTCAGGCTTCCTTATTAAGTGTACAAGGGTAATATTGTGAAATCAGCTGAGAGCTACATTGAAAAAAACAGTGATCCCAAAGAATATTTGTGTTTTTTATCCAACCAGCACTAAAATGCTTCTTAGTGAGCAGGATCTATTTAACTAATACTATAATACAGACAGCTGCAAATTGTTCGCAGGCAAACTCTCCACTGATTTCAGCCATTGTCAGATTTAGAACAATCATTAGGAGATCTAGCCTTAGGAAATAATTTCAAAATTTGTCTGAATTAGATATGTTTCAGATTTGCATAATGGATTTTTTGAAATTCAAGATAAACGTGCACTAAGACATTTTCAAAATTATGTTTACAATAGAGCACCACTCCCAGTTTTAAATTCAGAGGATTTCTGTCTCTGTGGCTGCCAATGAAATTCTTTCTGTAGACAAGTAATTTTCCAGTAGTGTCTTATCTAGCTCCTTAAGACAGGCTTCCCTACTAGACAAGCCACTCCAGTTTAAAACCACTGCAAAGCAAACTGCAAACCTCTTTGCCCAGGACTGTAAACATACAAGCAAAAATGCTCCCAATAAATGAGGGAGCCTTTGAGATAATGACGACTCATGCCGGTAGCCATCTTGTTTTCTGCCACAAGGATATTCTAGACTAAAAGAATTGAGAAAAGCAGAACTCAAACAGTGCTGGTGATGTAGATGTTTGATTTGACCAGTAATGAAGTACACTTCAGAAAAAAACGTAGGGAATCTGATCTGCGTGAATAGAGTAAAAAGACCAGATAATTTTTCTGACCATATGAGACCATCTCCCACCTCTCAAAAACACCCCAGACTACTCTTCTGTTGTAGTTAGGGTTACATGGGGTATTACTGGTGGCAAAACTTTGTCAAATAAACAGGACCTCTGCAGCAATCAGCCGGACAAAACAATAGCAAATAGACAATGAAACCAATAATCCTGTACTGCCAGAGATGGCCACTGGATGATCTAATTGACCTTCTGTATTTGAACCTTGTCATCTGTCACTGTCTACAGGCTGCAGAATGAAAAATGTGGAAGATGAAAGCAGGTTTAACAATAGAAAAAGAAAACGCAAATGCAAATGCAGAACGCAATATGATTGCTCAAGATGCAAATTATAACCAGATTTGGCAACAGATTATGAAATGATTACTATACTCAGAGTGCCAGACTCCAAATAGTAGGTTACTGTAATGCCTCCTTTTTAACCCCACTCAGTTACTTTGCCAGCAGTAAGCTTCTTTTAAGGGAGTTTATCTCCTCATGTTCAGGATGTAGGTAGGAATGCATGTTTAAAGTCCCGGTTACATTTCTAGATCTATGGCACATTAGAGGCGACAACCTGGACTTTATTTTACAACAGAGACACACTAAGTAGCACATCTCATCCAAGACAGATGAATTCTGGATAAAACCTGTGTCTGTGGAAGATGGAGTATCTGAAACATCACCTCCTAATACAGCTCTATAATCTCTGATTTCCTAGATTAGAAGCTACGCCAACTGCACTTCTGCAATTAGCTGGGGGGGAAAAAAAAAAAAAGCCTTTGATTTCTACTTTGATTTCACTTGGTGCACATCCTGCAGCCAGCCCCACTAGGCTAGCCACAGCCTAAGGACAACAACATGCTAAGCAATTCTTCATACTCTTCTTAAAGATGAAAGGCTTCTCCATCCTTTCCCCAGGCTTAGGCCTATAATCCCACCAAACAAAATACTGGAAAAGACACTGACCTCCCTCTCTAGAACTGCTCTCCTTCTTTCCTCTAGATACACTGGATTTGATTCCCAGTTCCTGGTAAAGGAGCAATCCTAATGCATTTCCACTTTGTCCAGCTGAAGCTCAAAAGCAGATGTTCCACAAGAGAAAAAAAAAGGAAAAGTACCTGTGAGAGGCCATATCTCTGCTCTTCCTCATCTCTGCTACTCAGCTCAAGGTCCATAAAACACCAGGGTTTCTACATCAGGAGGTATCTGGTAAAATGACTACACCTGGCTTCAAACATCCTCCCAGCTTCCAAGGAGGCTTGTTGGGAAGTGTCCCTGCCTGCTGAAGGTAACAGGGGGAGCCACTCAGCTATCAGTTTTTATGGGCTGGCAGGACCTACAGGCAGATGTAAAGATTTTTATTACAACCCCTTATAATCAAATCAATTACAAGATTAAGTTAGGATTTTGGAAAGTGATTAGCTCAACTGGCAAAAATTTTCTTACTAAAGACCCTCTTATCTGAGAAGAAGTGGGATACAGAAAGGCTCATAGAGTTTTATAAGGCTATATCATTCTTCAATTAAGAAAGGTTGATAAATAGTACTCTTATTCAAAATAGTCAAAGACATTACAAATGCCTCTGCTTCCTGCCATATGACTTTGACATCTAGGCTGAGAAGGGAGAAATATAACCTTAGAACAGACAGGTCAACCTCTCCCAAAATCTTAGCTCCAATAAGACTGGAGCTGGAAGTGTATGAGTGTACCTTTATTTTGCAGCTTTACAAATTATACTCCTGCAAATAGAACAAGTAATACATTTAGGTTCATTCTATTCCTTAGACTCTTTAACAAGAGCAATTTCTGTCCTCAGCCTCTAAAAAGAGGTCCCCAGTCTCAGCATTACCCCAACAAACCTAATAAACAGTTATGGGTCTCCAATGAATGATTTCTTTGCAAATCAGATTGACACAGAACAATTTCTTTGGCCAAGAAAACCAAGAATTCAGCCAAAAAAAAAGGACAAAAAAACCCCCCACCTTTCCCCTCAATTTTCAGGCAAACACACAACTGTAATAATATTTGAGGATATTTTATCATCAAAATCAACTACTTCACTCTTAAACAACTTACGCTATTTAGCCAACCATCCAACTAAACTGCTGGTCTGTCCAAACAATTAGTCATATTTTAAACCAATTATAACAAGCAAGATTGTGGTTTCCATAATAAATAATGTGATCCTTCTCAGTAGAAACCATACTTTGCATCTGTTTCTCCAATATATATGTTATTATATGTATATTGATGTAGTCAGTATTCAGATGACAACTGATGGAGAGCAGACAAGAAATCGAAGCTGGCGTACATCCTACTTCATCCTGAGTTTCTCCTTCTGGGACAGGAGTCAGGAAAATGAAAGGTCTCAGTAAACTTCATTCTGTCATAAGTAATGAGTAGGAAAGAGGAAGGTGAACCCACAAAGAAACCAGAACAAGATGAGACCTTGGGATTTCAAATTCTCTTCCAATTCATACAAACAGAGACTATTTCCTTTGGGTTTCAATCCCAACCCCACCTTATTGCTTTGTTGCACATTTTAAGAAGAGGTCCCAACCATTTACCTGCTGAATAACCACAATATATCAATGGAAGTATCACCAGAACAACTAAGGTCAGCTGTGCCTAGCCCAAGAGATCAACTGCTTTATCCACCTGCAAAGGGGTGAGTAGTTTTACTGGCATGAAGCAGGCACTTTTGGAGCCAAGCACATGGCACATATTGATCTTTCCAAGCCCTGCACCTTGGGACAACAATGTCCTGCTTCAACAGAAAAGGTATAAGCAGCACAGAACAAAGCAGCTCAAGACCCCAGTGCTGGCTTCCCACCACAGTGTGTAGAAGGGATATGTTTCTTGCCCTGTAACACCCCAGCACAGATCCCTTTCCCCTCTTCACCACCCATCTAGGCAGGTGCTCAGGGGGGATTCATCACCCATTCCAGGCTGCTGGTGTATCACCTCAAAGCTGACTGCAGCAGGACCTGCTTTCTCACAAGAACCAGCTGAAATGAAGACTAGGGACCTTCAGAAGACAAACACAGGCTTCAGGGATTTTCTTCTGGTTTGTGATTTTTGTTTTGGTTTTTTTTTGGGGGGGGTGGGGGTGGGATGGCAGGTTTTGTTGTGGGTTTTTTGGGGGGCAGGTATTTTTGTAAAAGGCAGCACCTGAACTAACTGAAATTTAAGTAATGATGTGGTGAAGGGAGAGGGGAGAGGAGAAGGAAAGGATTGGAAAAACTTAGTCATCAGTAATTCTTTACCTATAATAATTTCTAAATCTAGCTAAGCACCTAAGCATGTGCAAAACTGCACAAACTAGGGCCTTCCTCTGGATCACCTCCGAGACATGAATTAGAGCAATCCAAATTTAGAACTATGCATATACAATTGTAATTAATGAGATAACAGATTTCATGAGAACCCATTATTTCTAGCTCAATGTAAGAACAATAATTTTGAAGGGGTCAGTTGCCCTTTCTTATCCAAAGGACTTGTGCCAATGTAAAATAACTAAGTGGGAGGAGAATAAAAGCATGTCACTGGAAACTGGACAATTTAAGTCTCTGGAGATATACATCTGGTTTTATAGTTCATTCTTTGATATTTTTCTTTAAAAGTCTGAAAAAGTACAAGCAATTGAATACCAATTAAACTGTTACAGTGTCTGCAGGGCTTTTTTTTCCATTACAGGTTCAATAATCTAGATGAGAAATTCTAGTTACTTCTACAGAGCCCAGATTTATAAAAACACACACACCACCACCCTTCACACACAAGTCTCTGAATGCTGAAAACCCTGGTTTATAAAATCACATACTGAGGTCATTTCTGAGGAAACTCAGAAGCAGCAGTGCAGTTATGCATCTGACAGGTCAGCCAGAAGAAAGGGATAATTTTGAAGAAAGGCACCCCTTTTGTCCCACTCGGAACAGTTATATTTTTGACAGTGAATCAAAGTGAAGTACATTCAGCCATTGTAGCTACAAATGCATCCTGCAGTTACAGCAGAGATTATTGCAAAGTTACACCACTTGTGCTCTGAGTCATAAATAAAGCAGCCTAAATAGAGGGACTGGGTGCTTAATGTTTGCCATTCAACAGATACTCTTTACTCCTTTTTTCAGAACTTCAGTATTAACACAACAGATTAGTTGGACACTTTAAAAACTGCCCTATCCAACTTTCCAGGTGCTCCAAATGTGCAAAGGCAACCGGTACCAAAACAGTCTTTGGGTACCAAGCTTGCAGACTGACAACACCTTAAGCCAAGAAGCAGTTACATTTCCAGCTCTCTGCCCAGACTATAAAAAGGATGTCATATTTCATGGTAAAAAGAGTACCATGGAAGATATTTGCCTGCACTTTTTAAAATAAAGTCTATTTGGCAGCTTTAGGGTAATGGACCATTAGGTGTTTTTCCATCTCTAGAGTCTATTATTCTGATTTCACTTAGGAATAGCAGTCCAGTACCCATCTGTGGCAGTGAAGGTAGAAAGGTAGAGTTAAGGACAACCATAAAAACACAGGCTGCTGGAACAGCCAGCACGATCAGTTGTCCATATCTGGTAGCCAGTAATCTGATATAGTCTAGCCTCTTACCTTTAAGACTGAAAATATCCATCATCAAAGAGTGGGAATTCATTTCTAGAAGAACAAACAGAAAACTTTGAAAATAATCTTCTAGGCATGTGCTGGAAGTACCTTACTAGCCTGTGCCCTCTCTTTGTGCTGATGTGTTGCATCCTGTGAAGAAGGCTAAGACAGACTCTCTGAAATGTTGTGATGTTTTTCTCTTCACCTTGTCACAGCTCTGCTGAGTGATGGAGGAGGATCTGAATGGTCTATTCTCTCTGGAGTGAGAGAATAGTGTCAACACTGCTCTAGATTTCAGATCCGGCAAAACGTGCCTGAAGGTGACACGGAAGAACAGTAAGTTTTAAATGACATCTCCATTCTCATGTGACTCCTGTGAAGGTCTGCCATTAATAAGATAAAGGTCTCTTAAAAATAAATGTTATTCTTGTGTCTCTCATACTGACTATCTCAGCACAACACTCAGTTAAATAAAGCAGGCACTTGTTTCAGATGTGGTGTGATAAGCACCAGTTACCTATCAGTTTTAATGAAATTCTATGAGTCTGTTTTAGTCCCAGCATCATCAATGCTCACAGACCAGCAATACTCTGTAGATGCATTAGTCTTTCTTGACATTAGCAATCACAAACATTCATTTTTTTCTTTGGAAACTCTAACACAGTTCAGTCTTTCGTGGGAAAAATCTTTCAGACAAGCTTTGAAGATAACCAATAAAGGATTAATTCTTAGTTTCCTAGGTCTCAATATGTTTGCTGTAGTTTGGTATAAAATAAGAGAACCTTCCTTACAAATGAAAAGACAGAGGGAATGAAATCAATTGTGCAGATTGCAACCTTTGAAGTTTCACTTGACAATCATATTAACTGTTCAGAAAAAAAAATTAAAAGTTGTTGACAAATCTGCTTTCATTGTTGCTCAGTTTAAATAACCTGTATTTTATTCAAGAGAACATGCAGTATATTGTGGACACTTACTTTGTAGCTCACCATTAATTTCCCCACTATTTTAAATTGCCTCTCTTTCATGTATTTTCAGTGCACTCTTACTGTTCATTAGCTCTTTCCAGTTAGAAAGCAAATGAATGTAAATGGTGCTCACAAGCATTAAAATATTTAATGCTACAACAGATGGATCTGGATTTAGTTTTACAGATCCAGAAAGTTTTTCTTCTCCAACCTCCTAGAACAAAAAAACCAAAAAAATAATCCCAGTGGACACATGGCATTGTGAGTTGACTGTAACCACCTCCAGAAGAATAGATGGTATAGTGGTTTGGAAGGTAGCCTGAGACTTGGGAGACGTTAATTTTCCTACGCCACTATTACCTCATGTGTCCATGGGCAAGTCACTTTTCTGAGATGGTAACTATATCTACTTCATATGGAGCTTGTGAAGACAAATGCCTTCAAGAATACAGGAACTCAAATCATAGAACTGCAGAATCCTGTAATGGTTTGGGTTGGAAGGGACCTTAAAGATCATCTAGTTCCAACATACCTGCCACTAGAGCAGGTTGCTCCAAGCCCCATCCAATCTGGCCTTGAACACTTCAAGGGAGTGAGTCACATCTTCCCTGAACAACATGTGCCAGTGTCTCACCACCCTCAGAGTAAAAAATTTCTTCCTGATATGTAACCTAAATTCACCCTCTATTGGTTTGAAAAAATTTCCCTTTCGCCTTGTCACTACCTGCCCTTGTAAAAAGTCCCTCCACAGATTTCTTGTAGGCCCCCTTGAGATACTGGAAGGCCACTATAAGGCCTCTCTGGCTTCTCCAGGCTAAACAACCCCAACTCCTTCTCCTTTAGCATGTCCTCATAGGAGAGTGGTTCCATCCCTCTGTTCATCTCTGTGGCCCTCCACTCAAGAAGGTCTGTGTCTTTCAGAGCTGATTCTGAGGTCATCAGATGATATTTATATGTGTATGTATATATATATATACTTATATATAAATATATAAAATAATTACGTGAGCTCTGTGGCTGGAAGCTTTGCAAGATGAGGAGTCCAATGTTGCCATATAATTTGTAGAAATAATGGCCACAAAACTATATAAAAGGAGTATAAAAGGAGTTTTCAACCTGCATTCCTGAAGGCAGATGTTCCACATGGGATGGTGTTCTCAGCCTCAGAAATAAATGCCTACTTGCATTTCACACACAGAAACCCCTTCAGGCAGTACATTAAATCTGGAGTATCCACTGTAACCACAGCTGCTGCTCTGTCATATACCACTTCATTGTCTTGGCATAGGTACAAAATATAGGGAACAAATACCCTCAGAAGTACACACACTGCATCTCATTCCAAACACCTCCTCAAACCCTTCTGTGATCTGCTGTTTGCTGGGTCTTAAGTCTTGTTGACTTAACCTGCTGCACAACACCACTGCTCCCCTTTACTGTTCAGGGTGGGATTAACTAGTCACTGATTTCCCACAGTGAGTTTATGTCCTGATACTCCAATCTTACCCACACAGAAAAGGGCTGTCTCCCAAATAGGACAAAGACCAAATCAGAAACACATTATGCTCCAAAAGTGCCAGTTTCACAGGACTGGAAATTATTATGAACCAAACCAACTGGGAGAGAGAATTTTAAGGGAAGGAGAAGTAATATTTCAGAGGTATTAAAAAGAAAGCACTCAACACCTAAAGATCTACAGTCACACACAAAAAAGGAAGTTTTAGCTGTTGTGTCACAAACTTTGGCTGGGCTTTTCTACACCCTAAAAGCCTCCAGAACCTGAAGAGAGAACCTGCAAGTGCTTCTGGGCTGCAAATCATTTTGTGCCCAGCTGAGGAGGTAAATCCCATGGCTCCAATACTGATCTTCATGGGTCTTCTGAGTTAACTTTGGCACACTATGTCCCTGGATGACAACAAGAAAAGAAAGCTTTTAGCAGCCACAACATAGCTCTTAATTTAAAAGAAAATAACAACATAGCATAAGTAGCAAGTGAGTAAATAACTCCCTCAAAGGCAAGCCATCCTTCTCACTTTATCTTGCCTTTTTCGTGATTCAGTGAGGATCTGCCTTCCCTGCAGTCAGTCTGAGGTCTAGGAAAGACGTGACAGTGACCACAGTTTCACAAACATGACAAGCAGATCCAACAGCTCACCTCCAATGGAAGCAAATTCACTCCCTTGCAGAGATCTTTTTGAGCAACTATTTTTCTGCTGGCTTAGCAAGTTGAACCGACACAAGAAAGGCTCCATTATGAACCAGTCAGTGCAAGAGAAGGCAACTCCGATGAGTACAGCCTGAGAAAAGCCAGGAGGAGGGGATAGGGAAAAGGCACCAAACCCCTCTCCTTTCAGCAGCACTGCACTGTCACATTAGCTTCCCTGCTTGTGAAACCACAGCCTGAGGACTTGCTGTGGAGCAATAATTCATCTGCAGAACCTTTCATGAAATGCATTCTGGTACTCCCAAGCAGGATTTGTATCTCACCCATCAGCTCCCCAAAGGATCATACGTATTAAGTAACGATCTAGTGAAAGGGGAAGTAAAATTAGCCATACAAATATTTAGATAATCCATGAAAAAATAAGTGGGCAGCAACTCATTGAAATCATAAGCCAGAAAAGTGATAAGGCAGCCAAAAGAACGGAGGGCAATAAATTCTGTGACCACCAAAAGACACTAAGAAAGGAGATATTTTGATGCTCTGGCAGGGGATTTGGACTAGATGATCCTTCAAGGTCCCTTCCAACCTCTAACTTCCTGTGATTCTGTGTTTGCTCTCCTGTGTGTTTCTCAAATTCTTGTTTTTTCTGTATATAAAAAAAAATACATTTTTCATTTTTGGATGGAAATGAAGATACATGAAGGACTACTTCATAAATATTCTTATCCAACCTTATAGAAGCCACAGCTGACATGCATATATGAAATACAGGTGAATTAACTGGCCTCACTGTAAATGTGAGTTTCAGTAAAACGAGATATTACCAACCAGAATAATTCTTAAATGAGGAAGTCTGAGTCATTCACATCCAAGAGCTCTAGATGAACAGACTGACAAGTGCTCTGGGCTTACTCCTCTCCACTGACTACAAGGAGGCTACCGTGGCTGCTTTAGCTTTTTGAGGGAGTTCATTTCAATCCACTATTGCTGTAAGGATCACATAGGCCTTAGTGTCAACAAAGAACTTCCTATATTTTCTTCTACCTAAACTGTCTTCTTCAAATGGCATGTGTTATTACCACTGAATACAGTGGATATTGCTCATGCAAAAAGTAATGTTTCTTGTGGCTTAAGTTATCAGCTTTTAGATACTGACATTCCAGGATAAGACAAGTTGATGGAAAAGCAAAGAAACACATTAATATTTTTTTTTTTATCTCAAAAGCATGATTCAAGACCTGCTTACTGTTGAAAATTGGAAAATGCTTAATCAATATATATTTTAAAAGAACCATGTTCAAATTTAAGCCTTGATTTTGTACTAATACTATAAACAGTTGAATGGTGACACAAGTTTTCAAGGGCACAATCAGAAGGCAATAGCTTTATATAGAACCTGTAAGGAGTACACATTATCCTGAATAACACTTTCTGCTCATAAAAGGATAAGCAGACAAAAATCCACTTTCTGTTACAGAATTCAAAATGCATTTGCAAAGGTGTCAGTCAGGAAAGATGATTTTGCTCACACACTGTGTTCATTTGGTATGGAAACATACAAGCTGATGGCTGAAAATACGGCTGGGTGCTGCCTCTCCTGAGTGAAAGGCTAGAGTTCACCTGAGACATTTCACTTTCCCCTTTCTGCCTCCTTGAGTCTGTGTTCACCCCTACCTCAAGGGACCCTGAGAAGGAAAGAAGAGTTCAGACACTGCATTTCCCCTGTTCCTTCCACACAGCTGGGAGGGAAGTCAGGGGAGCCTGCCAAGCATCTGCTCACACCTGCTGAGCAGCCAAAGGAGAAAACCAGCAGCTAATGGTGACAAGGAGCACACCGGTTAAAAAAAAGCCCTCAGCCAAGTGGAAATGAGTGGAAGGGGAAAGTGTCCCACAAGATATCAGAGGGACTGTGTAACTTTCAGTGCCAGCCTGGAAACAGGAGATGCTGATGCCTACAGCATCTCCCATACTGCCTTAGCCACTTCCTTCACAATCTTCAGACTTACCAGACATTTTAAGTGGTCGACCTAGGAAAGTTGCTGTTATTGTTGATAACAATTAACAGAATGTTACATAAATATAACCAGTAGTATTCCTTCTCCAGACAGGAGGTGCTCCAGGTGGGTCAACAAGGCACTCAGAGCACCTGCATCCCCTCCAACAAGCACTGGCATCTGATTCACAGTCCCACAAGTAGCTCTTGGATGCCCTCATGAGCTACAAACTCTCACTGGGAATGGCCCCAGCAGTAGAGAGGGCACCCTTGGGCAAGGCCATGGGAAGAGGCTGTAGTTCAGATCACTGCTTTTTCTCTGTCTCAGCATGGTCACAAAGAACTGAGCACAAGGAGCAAGGTCTTACTAAGCTTACAAGTTTCCAGAAGATTCTCCTGGCAAGAGGGAGGGGGGGAAGGAACATGGGCCAATTTAAAGAAATTAATTTAATTGTTTGTGGCAGTAGGAGAGCTTGCAGCTGCTGTCTCCAAGAAGCCTGGACAGTAAGAAAACATAGCATTAATGCATTAATGCTGCTAGAATTAAGCAAGTGAGGTGAGGACCCAGCAGGGACGACTCAGGACACTCAGTGGCTTCACGTCCCTGAGGTGGCTGAGAGTGCTGCACCCCCACTTTTGCCATTTTTTTTGCCATTTTGAACAGTTACTTCCCAGCATGGGCAGCTCACCCTGGAATGCACACTGGCTAACACATGGTGTGGCTGGTGGGAGACACCAGCTCCACACACACCCACCCTACAATCAAAACCTTGCCCTGCAAAAGCCAAGAGGTCCCTCCTGCAAAGGTGAGCCCCAGAGAGCTCCTCAGGCATATGGGAGCTTCTGGTCACCAGCTCCATGCCCATGCCCCATCCCAGAGAGGGGAAGGACAGGGAAAGCACTAACAACTGTGTCATTACAAAATCATGCTTGCTTATTTTTTTCTTTTTTTCTTTTTGCCTCAGAAGATAAAAACAGTTGGAGAAGTATATGCTGTGGGGCCTCAGCAAATCGACTGCCAGGATTTGCTGTTCGAGGCTTTCATCCATCCAGTTTTAATCCAAATTAGTAGGAGCTTCAGAAAGGGATTCTGGCAGAGTGACAGCTGGAAAGATTTCCATCATTAATTCTGCCAAGCATATAAAAATACAATTAAAAATGAGAAAAGGGGGTGAGATATAACAGTTCTTGGCACAAACATGTTTTGGTTTGCTTTTAGAGTAAAAACAAAAAAACAAAAGAAAATCTATATTTAATTACAAAATATTCCCCATCTTGGTCTTCTTTGACATCTTTACATAAGGCTACAAAAGCTATTCCATGGTTATTAGAAAATTAATTTCTCTCTGAAGTAGAAATTTTTCTTGCTTTATAAATAGTCAAGACAGCTGGGGGTGAAAGGGAAGGTCCCACTTCCCTGGCCTCAGTGGCACAGGGCCTGTGCAGTTTTTTTGGCAGGTCATTCCCTGTAGCAAGCAGCAGTAGTTTATTGAGTTCAGGCAGCTTGTCAAGTCACACCAGGGAACAACAAAACAGAGAGCCAGAACAGCCACTCGTGGGTCTTGGGTGCTTGTGCATGTTCACCCGACATGCACAAGCACATTAATGCACTGATGTTCATACACACCTGCAACTGCAGGACTGGCAGAAGCATCACACTACAGAAGAAGCTGCTTGCCAGTAACCCATGAGCAACCCATGCTGAAGAGCTGAAGAGCAACCCATGGGTGCACACACGTGTGTGACAGACCCAGTTGCAAGCCAGGGAGACTGAACCACAACATTTTACAAACTCCATCCTTGACAAGTATCTAATATCTAGTATCTTAGTGATCTAGTCCCTCGTCTCCTGTAATGTAATAATTTTTTTCAGGGGGTGTTAAGGAATGAGGTTCAAAGCACAGGCATAAAAGTACTTTCTGACACATATACATTTTAAAGAGACAGTGGAAACTTCCCAAACCTTTCCTAAATTGCTAGGGGTTTGCTTAATAGCAAGACAAAAGGTTCTTTCCCAAACAGGAGTGTGCATTCGATGCTGCTGCTTACGATTCTGGTTATCCTTGGCTCTGCCAGCACTGATACTGCAACAAACACATTGCACCTGCCTAGCACTTCTTATCTCTGGATCTCACTGCTTTATGCAAACAGCCTCAAAACAAAGCTGTAGGGCAGAACAATGTATAAAGGCCTGACCTGCAGCCAGAGAAGCATCAGTGCACCCACAGCACACATTCACACGAGGAACAGTACTGCAGCTCATTGGAGAAGATTTCCTGGGTATAAGGACCTATCCCTCCAGTTGCATAGATCCAACTAATCCCAGGATTTTGTCCACACACAAAAAAAGTTTTTTTCATTTCTAGCAAAAAATTACAATATTTTTGAACCTTCCCTTCTACTTATTAAGAACTTTCATACCTAAATTTATCCTGTATTTAAATTATCAGCTTGTGTTTCTCCTAGTGCTGATAAAGGATCAGGAATTAGTCTTGCTCCAAAATGGAATCATTGGTGTAATTCCCAGCCTTCAGTGGAAATCTCTTATCAGTCTTCGGTAAAGCAAAATCACTCTGGGCTGTACAGCTGTGACACTGAACATTCATCCTTGGTCATTACTTGGAGACACCCTCTGATATCTTTAGGGACAGGCTCTTACAGAAGGAAATATTCTGCTTAATTGCTATATATTTTGCCAATGGTACCCCCTTATGGAGATGAGATTCTTTAATTATGTAGTTGATTACAATTAACTACTTATCCCATCACATACAGTAACACGACCTGTTTTGCACTTTACTAGTGCAAAATATATTTGAATGAATCAATGAAGAACAAGTTTTAAGTTTTAAATTAGAATTCTATAGTACAAGTGGCATTTTAATCAGAAGAAAATCTAAAATTAATTTGTAACGATAATTTATTTTTGAGAGAATTAAAACAGTGATAATACTGCTTTTATACTGCTTTTATACTGCTTATAAAGATGCTTTCACGTCTTTATAAGGTAAGATGCTTTTATTTTAACTATTTTTATGTACAGCAACAGAAATTTTGGATTAGAACATGAGATGATCAGTGGCAATCATATCTTTTTTCTACATAGTGTTTTCCAACACCTGAAAATTGAATATAAAAAAAATTTGGGGGGAGTTTTAAATGAAGCAAAATGTACTCAAAATACTCCCTGTCAAACCTGACATGCAAACCTGAGGTCAAAGCCTCCTGTACCTAGCTCTTCTGTGGGCTGTCAGCAATCTGTATTGTATCTCCTGGGCACCTCAATGACTGCAGTTACCTAAGATGACAATAATGGCAGTAAAGACAGTAAGATTCCATTCTTTTAATGAATTTTGCCTTTCAGCTGCCTGCCTCATTTTAAGCAACCTTCAAGAACTAAAAAAGATCTTATTTGGCAAACTTACCCTCAAGTCCAATACCTTTAATACATCCAAATTGCCCTCTCTCCAGGGGCCTGTTAGCTAACAGAAAGATGACATCTCCTTTGAGTTGCGTCCTGCCCATCCATAGGCTCAGGAGAGCTGTCACTGATTGGAGGCACTGTACAAAATAACAGAAACCATAATAAAAAACACTAATGAAAACAGTTATGGGGATACATGCATAAGTAAATGGAAATTTTTACAGTCCAATAAAAGAACATAAGAGAAATACACTTGAAAGGGTAGAATAGAGGCAGGTAAGGGGTATTTCAAAATTTTAAGTTTTGTGATCACCAAAACCAGTGACGTAAGAGAACAAGGTTAAAAAACCCCATTTTTTTCCAAATATCATTCAATTAAAGAAAAGCAGAGAAGTACACCAGCCACTTCTTTCTTCTGGGTGCCCACAGCTTTAATTTTTTCTAGAAGGGGACAGGTTTCCAGACTGATAAGACAGCCTTCGACTCTGGACCTCACCTTAAACTGCAGACCAAGTGTCACAGTTTTAACCAGTAACCAGGTGACAGGTGCTCTCTGTTATTCCCCCCACTATGATCTTCTTTGGTGATGAAACAAGCAGCAGGAGCAACAACAGACAGACCCCTACCTGAGGGGGAGGGCTGGGCTCCCTGGGGAGTCATATTCTGTGAAGGGGTGGAAAGAAGAGTTAGTAAAGAGAAACATGGTGGTGGTGACAGGAGGTGAGCCAGCAGGGAACAACTTGGCCTTCTGGAGAATACAGTGCTCCAGTCTAGCCCTCTTCCACGGGATATTTTTGTCTCTGGAAAACCTGTGCCCAGAGGACAGTGCAAAGTCACAGGGTCACCATCTCTGTGACACCCTTTGCTGGCTGGTGGCCCTGAGGCTGTGCAGTTGTCCTGGGGATAGTGATAATAACTGCTAAGAAGAAATCTTAAAAAACAGCGAGAGAAGGAAAGTGAAGATTCAGAATAATTAAAGTATTTCCTCCATATAATAACTCTACAGTTAATAATTATCAAAACAGCCTGAGAGCAGGCCCACACTTTATCTTCTTAGCAGCGTTCTTCAGTGTTTCTCAACAGGGGAGCCTTGACTGAGAACTCACAAAAAATATGACTGCCTTCCACCAAGTGCTATGTGCATGGATTCCTATGACCCTCTTCCAAGTCTCAGCTCAGAGCTGAAGCACCAGTCTGATGGAAAGAGACACAAGATAGTTGAGGAGTTCTGCCACAGTCTTCCAGCCCCCCTGCACAGGTAGAGAGAAAGGGAGGATCCACCAGACTCCAAGTGTTGCTGTTGAAGCGCTCTTACCTAGTGAGCAGACATTGCTGCAGTGCATGGTAACAGCACAAAGTCCAGCAACAGGTACCGTGGAAACAAAAACCCTACTCTGCTAGAGGAGACTCAGAATTTGTCCCAATTGTCATTAACACTGGTTTCTTAGGTTGGTTTAAAGGGAAGACTGTCCTCTCCTTGAGCTGACACATCTGCTTGACTCATCAGTGGGATAATGAGAAACTACCAAGACTGAATTTTTGTGAGTTGGTCTCATAGCTTGAGCAGGAGCGGAAAGTTTGGGTAAGACCTTTATGTTCATTCTAAAAACGCTCTTTGTATGCTTTTACTTGGATCTTGTTTTCCAGAGAAGATCAAGTAGCAGCAGAACCACCATTCGTTGTTGAAGAAGCCACAAAAAACGTTAGTTTTTGTCTCCAGGTCTTGTTTCCATGTGGGCTCTTTGATGTTTAATGAGAGTTGAATTCAGACTATGACCTTTCCCTGGAAGAGATCAACTAGATCTTTTTCTGCAACACCTCTGCCTGTTTCAATGAAATCTGTAGCTCCATGTTACCTATAAGACCTTGTCAAACCTTCTCTCAAACTTGTTCAAACAGGCCACTAATTAAAAGCGGTATTAGGGAGGCAGCAGGTAGGGCACACAATTAATGCTGAGAAAAACCTATTCCTGATACTTTTCTGCTTCCTTTTCCCATAGATACATGGGAGGCTTGGCAGCTGAGGGCACCACCACCAGGCAAAGGGGCCCTGTGAAAAGAAGAGGGCTCCTTCCCTTTGCTGCCTCAACAGATCACTCCCTACAGCAAGAGACAGCCTCTTGCCCACACGACCTCGCAGCCGATTTCAGCTCCTCCCTCCATCCAGTTCGCTGCAGAGCGACACAGCCCTCCAAAAATAATGTTTGTTTTTCAAAATTGGAAAATGGCACAAACCACCCCAAAGGAGAGAACGACAACGGCATGAGTTCAGCGCGGGCTCACGAACTGGACCCCTCCCTGCCAGGGACAGGAAGCTGGAACCTCACAGAAAGAGACTGAATGGAACCAGATCGAAGGAAAGCGCCAGAAACCGCGGCCGCCGATGGCCAAATCCTGAGGAAAGGATAACTCAGTGGCCTGTCAGCCCTTTGCTAGAGCCAGTGCGAGACCGTGTCGTGGCTCTGCAGCTATAAATGCCTCTGCTTTGCAAGTCTGCAGGTACAGTAGGCTGGAGCATGCACATTAAGCAAGGAGAAACTGAAGTGACCAGAAATATTTCCAATTGATGCCTTTAAAGTTGGGGAATGGCAGAGCTTGAACATCTGATTTCAATTCTGAATTAATTTGGAGTAGTGGATGTTGATGAAGTACCCCAAGTATACTTACAGTTTCGTTGCAAAATGGTATTCTTCAGTAATGATAGTGCTGTTATATATGAACTGCTAAACAGAGGCCACAACACCACTGCTGAATGGACTAAAAGTTGGACGAGACAGAGGAGAAATAAAGTAAATCATTCTCTTTGAAAAGACAGAGCCAGGTTTGCCACTACCTTACATCTTGTATAACCATTTAGATCATGTCTATGTAGGGTAACTTTATGAAAATGAAGTTATACATGCATAATAAATCCATCAAGAAAAATTCCTTACCTATGAAGAACAGAAAGTAATTGTAATTTGTAAAGTAATAAAAGCTGAGTGCCAAATTCAATGCTAAAATTGAAGTCAGAAGCTACATGAAGACAGGTTTTCAGAAGCAGTAATTTTTTTGATGTAATATTTGAAAGTGATCGATTCAAATTCTGCTTTTGAAAAATTTTCTGAGCTTTGATCTTGCTCCAAGTTTAGTCCAGAACAACTATTATATGGCTGACATAAAAAGTCTCAAAACAAAGTGATTTATAATGGAAACACAGAAAATAAATCACTATTTCAGAACTTCCTAACACACCACAGATTAGATCCAGAAGGTCAGACTAAGTTGTCATTAAGTACGAGCTCTCCCTGCAGCAGCTGAGCACTGTGATGCACAGAAGTGCAAATTCAGCAAGTGAACTCTATTAGATACACATAATGACTTGTGCCTGTCACTGGTTTTCTGGAGAGGTGCTTAAAGATTATCTACAATCTCCCAAGACTGTAACATGACCACAGTAACTTGCAGCAAGTTGAGCAGCAAGGCTTTCTCTGGCTGGAGCAAATAGATCCAGTCACTAACGCCCTGCTGAAGAATATCTGACCACCAAAATGAGAAGAGCCATTAACATCCTGAATTAATGGGCTTAGTGGTTTTCAAATGAGGTATTTTCATGATGGACATGGTGTGGATTCAGCAAAGTTTGCCCTTTAACAAATACAGCTTCAATTTCAAAGATTTGACGAGGCTTAATACCATTAGGGAATCATTACTGATTTTATGCTGTTGTTGTTACTGCTTTAACTATCAGTTTCTGAACCAAAAATTGCAGACAGTTGGCTTGACCAAGAGTCAAGGTTTAGGAATGCAAAAGCAAATCCAAGGTACAGATGAGCTTCAGATGTGGACAGGCTTCACAGGGTTTAATAGGCTCTCCAGAGTTTGTCAGGTCACAGAGGCTTTTTTTTCTTGGGGTGTATATGTGCGCGTGCATGTTTGTTTCTCTTTGGTTTTTTTGTTTGTTTTAAACTCTGCTTGGCTTCAGCCAGAGCAAACAGAATTCACACAAGCAGTTACTGCAGGCAACAATTTAAAAAACACTCACAACGTCTTCTGTTTTATTGTATACCATTTACAAAAAAGCAAAAACAAACAAAAAAAAAACCAAAAAAAAACCCCAACAAACTAAAATGATCTTCTTAATAAGCAATCCTTGATCACCACCACGTGTTTCTGTAACATCCAGATGTTCACAGTTTAAGAAGCCAAATAATACTACTACTTTTTTGTAAATGTTAATGGTGAAAGAACAATAACAATGGTTTCAGTCAATCATAATTAGTACTTGAAAGTACAAATATAAATTAAATAAGACACAAAAAACTTGTACAATAAAATTCACTACAAACAAAGCTAATTAAAAAGAACTGCTCTCAACCTGTGTTGTGGGTTTCATCTTGTTTTAAAATTAAAACCAGTATTTATTTTTCTGAAGCATCCAAATTAATGTTCATATCCAGATGTCCTTACAAAGAAACACGATCTTCATTCTTTCCTCGTTTTTTAATCTGTTTATATTATATTTTACTTCTGATTGTCCTTTTCTTCCTTGGCAATACGCTTCGTCACACCACTGAAATACTTCTCACGGAATGAATTGTGTCCCCTGTATGGCAAATATTGCCCATCCAATAAGTAGGAATCCTGATCTTGATCCTGCGTGGTATAAAAATGCAAGCATTAGGTTTTATGGTAGCATATTCAGCAGGTATTGTCCCTGGTTTTCCTCTAGACTTCTCCAGGCAGTTACAAGCAAGACTTAAAAGTTGGTGGGGGTTTTTTTGGTTTGTTTTTCTTTGAGATTTCTTGAGGTTTTTTGGTTTTGATTTTGACATTATTTTCTTTGGTTGGTTGGTTTGGGTTTTGGGTTTTTCTTTTGTTTTTTTGTTTTTACAAATCAATGGCAAACATTTAAGTCATTAGATTGATTAAAAGAATTAAAGAAAAGGAAAACACACAACAGAATGCTGAGGTTTCCATTAGAATTAACAAAATCATATACACATCCTACTGCAAAGAATTAACATTTAACAGAAATGAAAATCCATATGCAACGGAGACTCATTTGATATTGATCAAACACAAACTTTATGTTGGTTTTGGCTGGGTTTTTTATGTACTAATTCAAATTTTCATTATTAAACTCTGTCTAGCAAAATTATTCAAGTTGTCAGTACTAAACATTTGAAGTTTTAACAGTGCTGTATCACTGCAAATAACATCACCAGAATTCAACCCTTGCATGAATACATGAGCACACAGATACTATGCCACATGTATTATACAAAGGAACACACAAACATTAGTTTCTGGAAAAAATATCTTCTGAATAATTCGTTCACTCAAAGGTTTATGGAAGTAGTGAATAAACAGGAGAGGAACAAAAATAACTAAGCTGAATTCCTACAGACACTGAAGCACTCTCAGAACATTTTTTTCCTTGTACAGTATTCACCTACATCTGAAAGCTAAAGTTCTTACAGTAGACCCCTACGCATAATATATAGCTGACATCGGCCAGGAACATACTCTAGAAAATTGGTCCATTATTTATACACAAAGGTTTTGTTCATTGTGTACTGTAGCTGCAGATACTTATAAATTAATATTAACAATACTCTAAGATAAGCAAGACATCAAACTTTCATTTAAGTGCTAAAGAAAATTGATCACAACTTTAAAAACTTGACACTTATGGCTGAGGTGAGTTTTTTATGCTCAATAGCAAGATGGAACTGAGATAAGCAACCTCACACAGAACAAATGAACTGTGCTAAGAGGAAAAAAAAACAACACAGGAGAACTAAACCACTACTCTTAAAATGTTTTCTTCTCAGTGCATCCTCATTACTGATTTTTTCAGCAATGCAGGAACACAGATTAGTTCATTACTAAAGTTTCAGTTCAGGGTTGTATGGTCATATTTGAAAATTAGGTTCCTCTTGAATGCTTTAACATAAATAGTAGGAACACAGAAGTAGATTTAACTCAGTATTTTTATACATTATGAAAGTACTACAGTGCAAGGATGAACTGAGTTGTAGTGGACAATCTCCCTCTTCAGCTACTTTGTAGCCTGTCCAGGCTTTCACCTAGCAAGTTCAACACCTCTTCTTCCTTTGGATATCCTAATATCCGTTCTGAAGGACTGAAACAAAAGGTTTTTCAACACAGCAAGACGTTTGTATGCATGTACAAGTGCCCTCTTCTGGGCACAATGAGAAGTGAAGTACTCACCTGCTATCCTAGCAGACACCAGCAGCATGCCACTGGCCTAGATTAAGTTAGTATTACTAAGTGTCATGTGGTTATCTAAAAAGTAAAGTATGCAAACCACCAGCAGCAAATTAGTTATATTTAATTACTGCAAGGTTGGGAAATAGCAGGAGAAAAATAGCTCAATAAACTCATTGCAGACACTGTACTATCTATTACTGCTTTTTGGTCACCCGTGAGGCTGCCACTTCTAAGATACTTGCTGGCTGAAAACACTCTTTTCATTTGTCTGTGGGGCAAAAAAATTATTACTGGCAGTCAAGAAACAAGGAAGATTTTAAGACTTTTCACACTTTTCTCACAGCCGGTTTCTACCCACTTCCTCAGGTCTCTTATATGATGAAAAGAGCACTTATTCTTCCCCTGGATTTGCAGGTCAGTTACCCTTTCTTGGTGCTTGAGGACATGGTTTACTGGTGAGTCATCAGGAACAGGGTAATAGGGTTAGGATGAGGCTGGACTCCGTGATCTTTAAGGTCTTTTCCAGCCTGAGCAATTCTATGATTCCTTGACCTAAACATATGTTAGATTTGTATACCTTTGGGAGGTATTTTAATGATAATTTTGCATAATTTGTTTTGAGAAACAGATGAGATATTTGACTCTGAATGAGAATTATATATGGGTTAACAGCATTTTAACATAAAAATTAACCCCCACAATCTCCAAGAGGTCACACATCTGTACACCATTCATCCTGATTTCTTAATTAACAAAATGCTGATTCAGGGTGAAGGGAGGAAGGAAGAAAGGAACTGCCTCCCTCTACCCCCAAGCTGGTTAGGGCAAAGAGAGGACATGATATGTTAGAAAACAAACACAGCTGTAGAAGAGGCATCTGAATTCATGAAATGGAAACAGGTTTGGTGCATCATTCCACATCAGAATCCATCTTGTAAATCCAGGCCTCAGCAAAAGTGGTGCAAATCACTGCTCACCTGATGAGCAGTCTAACAGTCTGGCACAGATTTCTTGGAAGAGCTTATAAATGAAGCTCCTGGCACACATCACATTAATTCCAGCTTAAAAGCTTCCATCAACTACCTCTTTGCTGTACAGACATGACTATCCCATAAAGATAACTACTTTAAGGAAAGATAATTGGGAGTTGCTTCTTAAAAAGGGGAAAAGAAAGTAAGAAACCCTGACCTACCTGGCGATGCCACTCACTGGTGACATTTAGTAGTCAAAACTGTTTTACAGGCAAGGTGAGAACAGATCACAGAATCACAGAAAGTTACAGGATGAAAGGAACCTCAGAAGATCATCGAGTCCAACCCCCCTGCCAGAGCAGGGTCACCTACAGCACAGGTCATACAGGAACACATCCAGGTGGGCTCTGAATGTCTCCAGAGGAAGAGACTCCATAACCTCACTGGGCAGCCTGTTTAACTTGCAGTCTTGAATTTGCTCAAGAGTGCTGTAAGCTGTAAAAGGAATTCTTGTATTCTAGAGACCAGTGATTTCCAAGCAACTTCTAACTTAGTGCATTTTATATCTAGGCAGGGAGCTGAATGAGTGCAACCTGAACACTAGGGATAGGCTGCATTTAACTCTACAAAGGTAGGAAGTTGTCAAAACTCATCTTCATAGAACAGTTTGTTGTGACTATTTGCACTAGAATGTGCCTGGACATCAGGCATCAGCTTGTCTGAGTAAAGCAGCCTGTCAAACATCCTCAGTTAAACACTGTCTTGAGTAGCATAAATTGGTAGAATATGCACTCTCAATATCCAGCAGGAATGTTTTGCAGGAGGAGAAAATCAATAAAGGATGGTGTCAGTGTCAACTCTCCCTCAAGTGAATCAGCTGTCCAAGGCAGTTAATATGGATTTTTTTTCCTTTTCTCTTGCTTTTTTTTAAAAAGAAAAAGTTTAAATTCAGGGAATGGAGTTGAACCACAGTGTCTTAAGGAAGATGGTCTCTTTGCTCCTCTGAAAGAGGAATAAGGAGTACTGCTTGTGATACACAGCTACATCTACAGGGGTGTGACTCTTTTCACTTATTTCCTTTGAAACAAATGTATATATATTTTTAAGACATGAAGTCTGTGATTAGTTATTCAACACAAAAGAGTATGACTTCCCTTAAATAATTTCCAAGACTGATCAGCAATGATCAACCTACTTGGCATTAAGTCAGCTCTTTCCCCAGTCTGCCAGTACTACCAAGACAAAGACTTCTTTTAAAAGAAGTCAGAACTGAAGGTGTTCATTAATCCCTGATCACTCTTTATTATTATCTTTGGTTCTCACTTTGAATAATTTAAATTATTCTCAAAATGGGAGACTAATTGCAAATGACAGTTATCACATAAACCTTTTCCTCTGAAATGTTTTATAATTACTTCTGTGACAACTTAAAACCAAAAAAGCTTTTGTCCAAGTGCATGCTACTGAACTGCCTTTAGCTAATTCAAGTTTTTAATTTACTTGCTGTAAAAAGACAACACTAAAAAAAGGTGTTACAGGTCTCCAACAAATAATGAAAGAGGTGGAGGAAAGAGAAGTTTTTCTTTAAATCTTGGCAAAAATTAAGTAATATTCTAAAGGGTTTTTATGAATCTAGCATGTCTCAGTTCAGCCTCAGGGTAATTACCCACATTCAGGTTTTGTTTAAAAAAAAAAAGTCTTTCTAAGCTTATCACAGCTTCCTACCACTCAACATCTGGTGCTGGACAGTAGCTATAGAAACCACTTGTACTAATGTTACACAGCTATAAACAACACCGAGCAATTTCCAAACCAGGGACAACAGGCTCATATCCAGGAACAGACAGTGCTAAATTCAGTAGGAAAAATTCTACACCAGTAATGACTGCACAGTGACTGTGATGTGGAAATGCTGGACCCATTCAGCATGGTGGATTTGTATGCCCAGTGCTCCAGAGTCATTCCATGGGCAGCCATACACTCAGTTTGTCCTTCAGTGAAGTTGTCTGTTTCATCTTGCTGTGTAATTTCTAGGGGTCTCTCTTAGCCTTTGTCAGTTACAGATCTCTCCTCCAATATTTTTTTTAAGTACCACTGATCAGAAACTTCAGAACTTGGTAGCATTTACCAGTCAAATAGATACCATATATTTCTGTAAGACAGCCCAGCAGAAGAATGAAACAAGTAACTTGGCAACAACTGAAATAATTCACTGTGGTCTCCAAACTACACCACTAATTTCATGTTGAATATCTGATTGTATTAATCCCCAGTTAAGAGTTGAGAGTGTTAATTGTGAAATTGAATTTGCTGTGAAATCTGTAAATAGTTATTGGTGGAAAATGCTAGGGAAAACGAAGAACTGCATAACAACAATGATATGATCTGTAAAACTTCTTAGCCTCTTGTGAGTACTACACTAAGCTGAATTAAAAGGCATTTTAAATGTTTTAATGAGTGCCTTTTACAAACCTGTTTAGTAAACCAAGCAGGAACTATCTGGAAACATAAATGCTTTTATATTCATAAAAATTCACTCACTCATTTGGGAAAAACAGCCACAGCTTCAACTACTGAATTTTATTATATTATCTGGTGAGTCAGAAGTACCCAATTCAAAGGTTGTCCAAGATACTAAAACAGGAAAAAAACACATTCCAGGGACACTGGGGTGGTGAAATCTTAGACACCAAACAATAAGATCCTATCTAAGCAGGCGCTAAGGAGTAAACATGTATTTTTTTAGTTGGACCAGTTTTGCATCATCAGAAACAGTGCTTTGGTTCTGGTGTCTTTAAATAATCTAAAAGACATCTGGAGTGCTGAGTGTAAACACCTGCATAGTTTTATCTAAGCAGTAAGGCTGCCAACTAAACTCAGGTGCTCAGAGCTAAGCATTTCCAGACATGGACCTGTCAAGTCATGTACTGAAGAACAGGTGACGCACAAAAAAAGAATAACAAACTCTTAAAGTCTGTTCACAAAAGGGTTGATACATTTTTTAAAATTAGAACATGTTATATGAAAGCAGGGGGAGTTAAGAGATGTGTGCATGCCTGCAGGACTATGTTCCTACTGGCATCATGGAGACATGGTGGGGTGAGTCCTGTGACTGGAGTGTTGGAATGGAAAGGTAGAGGCTCTTTAGGAAGGACAGGCAGGGGAGATGAGGAGGGGGAGTTGCCCTCTATGTCAGTGACCAGCTGGAGTGTAAGGATCTCTGCCTGGGGATGGATGATGAGGAGACAACCAAGAGCTTATGGGTCAGGGTTAAATGGAGAGCAGGGACAGGGGACATTGTAGCAGGGGTCTGCTACTGGCCACTGAACCATGAAGACCAAGTTGATGAAGTCTTCTACAGATAGATGGGAGTAGCCTCACATTCATACACCCTTCTCCTCACGACTGATTTCAATCACTGCAGTATCTATTGGAGGGACTCTAATACAGCAGGGCACAAGCCATCCAGGAGGTTCCTGGAATGTGTTGGTGATAACTTCCTTCTCCAAGTGATAAAGGAGAGGTGCTATGCTGGACCTTGTTCTCACCAACAAGGAGGGGCTGGTGTGGAATGTGAAGTTCAAGGGCAGCTTTGGCTGCAGTGAACATGAAAGGGTGGACTTCAAGATCCTGAGGGCAGTGAGAAGGGCACACAGCAAGCTCACTACACGGGACTTCAGGTGAGCAGACCTTGGCCTCTTCAGGTACTTTTTTGGTAGGGTACCATGGAAAGCCCTGGGTGGAACAGGAGCCCCAAAAAACTGGTTAATATTCAAGGATCACTGACTCCAAACTCTGGAGTGCAACAAAGAGGCAAAAGCACCAGGAGGCCTCTGTGAATGAACAAGGAGCTCCTGGACAAAAATCACACACAAAAAGAAAGCCTACAGAGAGTGAAAGCACAGACAGGTAGCCAGGAAGAATACAGAGAAAATGTCCAAGCAGCCAGGAATAAGGTTAGGAAAGCTAAAGCCCTAATAGAATTACATCTGCCTAGGGACATCAAAGGCAGCAAAAAACCCTCCTATAGGTACATTGCTGATAAAATAAAGCCTAAGAAAACCACAGACCCTCTCTGGAAGGACATGGAAGACCTGATTAACTAGGATATGGAGCAGGCTGAGGTACTCAACAACTTTTTGCCTCAGTCTTCACCAGTAAGTTCTCAAGCCCCACCACCCAAGTCACAAAAGGCAATGTCAGGGACTTTAGAATGAAGAGCTGCCCACTGTAGGTAAAGATCAGGTTTGAGACAACTGAAAGAATCTTAAGGTATACTTGTCCATGGGACGTGATAAGATCCATCTGCAGGTCCTAAGGGAACTGGCAGATGAAGTTGCAGAATCACTATTCATCATAACTGAGAAGTCATGGCAGTCTGGTAAAGTTCACACTGACTGGAAATGAGGAAGTATAACCCTTGTTTTTAAAAAGCTAAAGGAGTGTTCAAGGCCAGGTTGGATGGGATTCGAAGCAACGTGGTCTGATGGCAGGTGTCCCTGCCCATGGCAGAAGGGTTGGAACTAGATACCAACCAAAACCCTGCCACAATTCTATGATCCTACAGCACTGGCAATAATAAAATTCCTGCTGAAAACCTCAATGAACAACCCAAGACATAGACATCAAAAACTTTCATTATTTACTTTCTTTGGTTCACTACTGGTGAAGTTGACAGCTCTGGCTCTGAACTCCACATCAAGTTTTTTTAAAAAAATTCAGGTGTTGCACCAGAGTCTCAATCATCATTATCATTATGAAAGCAGTACTGAAACCCTGCTGTGTTATTAGTGCAGGCACCATGCAGACACAGCAGTCTGACTGTATCTCCTATCATTTAAAATAGCTCTTCCAGCTGACAAGGAATGTACTATAAACACTTGTTCACCATGCTTTGCATGTGCTTTCACTGGGAATTTACTTTACCTTCTTTTAGCATATCTTTTAACAGTATTAGGTGAGAGAAACAGCAAGAACAGAAAGAACTCTTAAAAAGGGACTTCCCTGGTCTCAGTGCCTCAGGAGAGACACTTAGTGTGTTCCAAAACAAAAATCAAAAAAACCCAAAACAACCAGACAGTGTGTTTCACTGTACTTATGTTCCAGCTACATATCATTTCCAAAAGATAAAGGAGTACGACTCTAAAAATGAAGTAACAGAATTAAATACGTTAAACCTGTAATATCACACTCATAAAGACATTTAATATTTACTCAGGCACTAAATTACCCTTTGGAATCAATGGAAATTTAGGTATCTAGGTATTTTTGCAGATGGGCTTCACAGAGTACAGTTTTCCAATTAAACAAAATGCAACTTTCAGAAGTAACTAAGTTCAAAGATCTTTGAGACTGTTAAGCAGCTTGCTCAGGAAGAAAAGTTTATCAAAAAATGAGGAGAAAAAAGAAAAGACAAAAACCAGAATGGTCCCTTAAATCACTACAGTTGTGTTTGCTGGTTTGGGATTTTTTTTTAAAGTGTAGTAACATTACAAAAGCTCTAACTTTCATCATGAAAAACTCGTGTGATGGAAATAAGGGTTAAAATGCTCAATTGAAGAAACTTCTCATGAATGAAATACCTACTATTTAAAACAATATAATTAAGAATTAAAGCTTACCTTGAATTCTTTCACCTTTTCCATGGTTATCAGGCGCCTTGATGTGTGGCTGGAAAGCATCTGCTCACAGTTGCTAATAAGTTTCAGGCATGGGTGGCGGGGAATGATCTCTTCTGTATATCTGGAAGAAATAAACATTCACAGAGCTGTAAGCTCAAGAACTGAAACACTTCAATCAGAAACAAAATTTGCACAGCTTCTTCACAAAGTGGCTTACACTAGAAAGTTGCTATGCATTTTAATCTGATTAAAGCAATTTAGGTATTGGTGCTTCAGAATTCTTACATCACATGTTCCAGTCATGTTGTGACACAAAATCACAGAATTGTAGATTATATAAATACTTCACAGTAAAGAGACACACACATTTTCTACATGCATTTGCATGATGTTAATGCACCATGCACACAGCTCTGCCTGTATGATTTCAAGTGCAAAATATCTCAGCCAATCAGGAGCAATAACTTCTCTGATTAGAAGGTATGATTTTAAATATGTATTTTGCAGTCAACATATATGAAGCTGCAGGAACAAAAGACTTGACTCTGGCTCTCTAAAAGGAGACCATTACACTTGTATTGTATTACACCAGCTAATAGTGACATTCATGGATTTCAGAATTTGGTGTTACAAATTTATCACATTGGAATTACTTTTTCTAAACGGAAGAAAAAAAAAAATTATCTTTTCACATCAGATGGCAACAACATCTGTTTGTAATTTAATCCTGTCCACAGAAGTAAGCTACAAGAAGTAAGTTACAGTATTTTGAATGTCCCTATCTGATAAAGATACTATTTTCTGTAGAAACAACTTTCTCTAAATTGCTTTCAATCCTTCTGTTTCTACAAATGCTGAAAGAGGAATTTAAGGATTTATGAGCTCTGCATGGGACTAGAAGAACAAGAAATAGTGACCTAGCTAATGAGATAAACACAAGATCAGACATTCTTCCTGTATACTGAAATATAGATCAGCCATTTAGTTTTTGCAACAGGCTTTCCTGGAGCAGTTACTACAACATAATACAGAAAATGGTATATGGTATTGTCAGTGACCATAATTTCATAAAAAATACTTGCTCTCATGATTCCCTAGTGCTTGGTGGTCAATACAAGTCAGACATTAAAAAGCAGAACTAAGCAGCTTTCATACCTTACACTTGAACTTAAACCTCTGTATTTTTCCTGAAAAGAAGTGCACACACTTTACAAAGTATATGCATTGTTCTGCGAGAAAGAGAAGTCAAATCCAACCCCACTCAAAACAGGATCAATCAAGTAATTTCTTAAATATAATAGTGAGCTGTTGAACAAGTAAGACTATATCAAATACAGGCTTGCAAACAAATATACAAAAAAACCCAAACCAAACCACACAGTACTGCCTCTGACCTGTTCGAAAGGCATTTGCCTTCAGATCACAACACATTTCAGTAACTTCTTGTATGTGAAACTAAGTCACAATTTCTGCTATCTGACATCAGAATATGCTTTTGAAAAGGAGAATCCAATTAATTCTCATTTTTTAAATCCTATTACACAACTTTTGATCCATCTAGTGCCACCAAACTGCCTCTCACTTTTAAAGGTAGGTGCTCTACCAAAATATTTTAGCAGTTTCTCTTTATAACCACATAAAAGCCTGACTGCAAAGGAATTAAAAGAATTCAGACTTAACAATGATTTCAATGTCAGATTGAAAGAGTAAACTTTGGAGTGAGATGCTATCTTGCAGAGGGACAGATCATTATCACTTTGTTAAAAAGCCTTGTCTGTTAGCATTAATGCATATATTTCTACATTCTTTCAGGTAAAATTCTTTCAGAACTTAATAAAATATGAAATATAATAGTGGTTTCAACAGATATCCTATTTTAATAGAGTTTTGGTTTTAATTCAAGGAAATTCACAAGAATCTTAGAACACATGAACCTGGTGGCAGGTGTTTCCAAGGGAATTTTATAGCACAACATAGTAGTATATAGTATCTTCCCCACATACTTGCTTTAATGTTTGTCCCTGTGTTCATCATTACAGCTGAAAATAAAGAATTACCTCCATCCAAAAACCTTGTTTCAAAATCTTCTTTCTGTCATGTGGAGAGATAAAATATGAAGTCTGAGCATTACTCTTTAGTGATACTACTATGGAAGTTCCAGCTGTACTATGCCCCAAAGAAAGCACAATGAGAACACATCATCTGTTTGACACACTACATACCAGAAATCAGGAATACATACTCAGGCCTGTATATTGGTAGCCAGTACACTAATCTTCCTCCCATCACCAGATATTCTGCAGCAAACTTCAGCAAGTCAAAAAAGATGTCACTTAGATGATAACTGGATGAAACGAAGATGTGATTTTCCGTGCTAAAAAAAATTTACAGGTGTAAATGTAAAAGCACAGATAAAACCTGCACTTTTAATTAAAAAAAACCCAAACAAACAACCCCAAACCACCAAACCAAAACCAACCAAATATGACTTCCCAAATTCCCTACTGGGTGTTTAGACTAACATCTTTAGTACTTCTGAAGTCAACAATCACTAGTATGTTGGGAATAGTTATTTTATGTGGTATTTTTCTTAATGGCAATTTATATTATGAAGGCAGAAGACAGGGTAGGTCAAGCACTTAAGAAGCCATGTTATCTCTGAAGAGAAAGCAGCAGTGAAAACCCAAGAGATAAAGATAAAACAGAGAGATTAAGGTAAAATATTTTAGGCTGATTGTGCAGCTTGCATGGACTGAAGGGAACCTTCTGAGGACATGAAACACAAGGTGGCTCACAGAGATGAGAAATCAGATTTTAAATCTAAGCACATGCAAATGATAAGCACAGAGAACAAAACCAAGGATTTCAGGAAGTGATATACTAGTTTTGAAAACAGAACAAAAAGGGCTTTTCTTTAATTATTCTTTTTATTTTCAGCTGCTGATAGCCAACTGAGAAATATTAAAAGATTCTAAAACTGTGACTGGATTTCCATTAAGGTATTTATATTCAACATCAGACAGGCCAGCTTACTTACCTTCTTTCAGCTGACTTAACTGTGTCCTTTTGTGACCCCATTCTGCGAGTAGCTTCTCTGATACCATATGGTGCTATACAGAGCAAATGCATAATGCAGATGAGAACCTCACCTTTTGACCAAATAACATACAATTATATTATACTTACACAACTGCACAAATGGTGGCTTATTAAAGCCAAATACATACATATGGCTATATAGCTCTTAAAGAAAAGGAAAATAATTACAAGGTACAGGTTGATAAGGGCAATTTTTTCAATGTCTGTTAAAAGTTTCTTGCTCCAAAAACTGTTTCAAGGACAGCATTTCAGATGCTAAGAGGCTTCTAGCAGACAAGACATTTGCTATGCTACAATGGACAATGTTTTCCTGGTTTGTTCATTGAAAGACATTCCTTACATTTCCGACATATGACAAATAATCACATCCTCTTTTGTCTGAGAGACACAAGCACCTCTCCTATAGCAATTCAGTAATTTATTTCATGTTCAACATATTTGTTTTGTCACTACATCACATCTGGTTTTGTGAGACTTGTTTCAGCATCATGGAAGCACCATGATCACCATTTTGTAAAAGCAGAACTAGGGACACAATTTGCAAACAAAGTTCTGAGTCATGTTAATATCCCACATTGTCTTACCACCAAACAGACCTAACTAAAATCAGTAGGCAATCCAGCAAGAAAAAAAAAAAAAAATCACATTCCCTATTCCTTATTAGTGTGAACATGACATTGTAAGAGCTAGCACTAGAGAGCAGAAATAGCTGTATCAAGGTTTTTTGTTTTTTCCCTTAGCCTTTACTTCCTCTCACGCATGACAAATGGTGATAAGTACATGGGGGGCTGTTTTTTTTCAAAAAGAGGATCCTTTCAAACTGCTAGTGCTTAAGTATACCAGAAATGCATCAGAATTTCTCTTTGGAACCATTCCAATAAACACTTAACGTAAGACTCCAGAAGACCATGAGAGCTGCATGGCAGACTCCAGCGTGTTGCATATTGCACCAGTCCTAACAGCAGCACGAACCATTCTGATAAGAAATCTCCGTGCACCAATAAAGCTATGCCTTTCCTGAATGAAAGTTATTCAAAGGATGACTTTCAGCCATACTGATTTTTACTGGGGGACATAATATTCTCTCCATGGAAGAAAGTATTATCACCAGCTTTTTTACACAATTAAAGCTATCCCTGCAATAAATGCAGAAATGTCAAATGCAGAAATGTCAAATGCAGATCCAGTTTTCACAGCACTGCTCTCAATGGTCATCTTCCTTAGTATGGAAACTGCAGATCTGAGCACCCAGCAAGACATTAAATCAATGTACATAGGCACAGCCATAGGTAATAACCTCTTGGTCATTGTGATGGGGCAATAAAAAGCATTAACTTACGATCTGTAATGATTGCATCAAAGAGCATCCCTTTTCTCCATATTGGTCTTGAAGAATCAGAAACGAGTGCATCAAGGTAATATTGCTCCAAACCATACTGTCTCAGATTAGCTCTGATATTTTCATCTGGCCCTCTCCATTTCTGGTTCTTTCTGCTTGCCTTGCCTGGGGGGAGGGGATCACAAATTGGGAAGAAAACGTACTCAAAAACAACAAACCATTTTATAGGACAAGTTTTCATATATTCTTATCATTTATTTTAAGGACATTTAATTAAATGTCTTGTGCAAGCCCAGAGTTTGTGACCTGCCTTATTCTACTCACTGTTACAACTTTTGCAATAAACTTCACAAGTAGCATGGAATAATGAAAATGCATGAGAAAAGTTCTGCTGCAGATATAATTTGCAATGCAGTTTTTCAAAGACATACAAATGGTATCAGATTTCTTGGGTTAGGTTACAAGATGCTTCCTAACTTCACAGGCTAAGAAAGCACACAGGTGTTTTAATTATTACACAGAAATTTGCTTTGCTTTTCATTATTTCTTTCATTAAATACTTCCCACTTAAAATATAAGAAAATAGTTTAGCCATGACACATGTAACTTGTGTAAGATTAACATTGCTTTGAAATCTGCTAAGTATCATCTGCTACCATCAGTATTCCTAAATTCCAAATAATAAGATTTCAGTGGCTTAAAAATACATAACATACCTAACCCATGGATTGTGTTGTAATCTATATCTGTACCACACACATATGCTCCAAAGTGTGCTGAGGAGATTAGAAGGCCACCTATAAAGGGTAGAAAATGGGAAAAATATAAACTGCTGTCATAAATGTTAACTGTTTTAGGATATTTCACTCAAGAACTTCAGGAGGTTACACCAGTAGCACGCTATACCCAAAGCTACACCCCCCCCCAAATAATGATAATAATAATTAAAAAAAAAATTAATTAGTCAGAATCACTATGCAATTATAATCAAAGATAACAACACTAAATCCATTATCTGCTATGCCTGATGTTCCTTATCTTCCTATGACCTATGTCACCCGTTATCTCTGGAGACTCTTCTTAGGAGTTTGCTTATGGTTTTCTGTATTTCAAGGCAGTAAGATCCTTTAACGATTACATGAACCCAAAATAGCAAACAATTTTAAAAATCACCAACAAATGTGAATGCTACTGTGTTCTCAAAGTCAGCCTCCCTAATTGTGTCTAATCAAACTTGTTTTGGCCATTCCCTGAGTAAAAAGCAATGGTCAAGAATCTCATAAATTTAAATGTCTCCAATGTAAACAGCAATATTAAAAATGTTTCTGTATTTGCTTTGCAGCGTGAAAACTATATACAGATGCATTTTTTTCCTCTGAGTATGATGCCTATTTTGTCAGTACATCTACTAGCATACTCATCCCACAACAAAAACTATTTTTTTTTAATCAGCACTACTGTGATCTGCTTTCCTAATTAAAAAAACAACCACCTACCAAAAAAGCATGGGTTATTTCCCCTTAAAACCGGACAGCATTTGAACAGCCCACAGACAAGACCAAATGGTATTATCTCTTTAACAGCTTCCAAATGAAAGAAGAGGACAGACAGGAGACTGCTCAAGAGCTGTGTTGAGCATCTAATAAGAAGCTCCATAGCTAACTGGTTTAAAACAGCACAGTGGCTGAGAACAAGGCTGGGAACCCCACACTACTGACGTCAATTGCTTATGGATACAAAAAAGTCCTGCTAAAATAAAGGGGGTGAAGAGCTGACCAGCACAGGGAACAATGTGCAAGTGGCTGTGCAGGTGACAGCAGCTCTCCCATTCACCATTGGTGTGGAGAGGAGCATCTCAGGTGGCTGCACTGACCCACGCCACCCACTTGGCACCTACAAATCCCTCACACGCACACTGCGTGCACGGGGTGAAGATCCCATTTCAGGGCACTAGAAAACTACTACATCATATGCTAATGAACTCTACCAAAACTGAAGGAGAGGGAAAAATAAAAAAGAAAAAAAATCCTCTGCTTTTTCTTGTAAAATGGATCAGGGAAAAGCAAGGCTACTCACCCCAGAGGAGTCACCCATTTCCCTTCTCGGCTGCAATCTCTCAGAACAGATGGGCAGTACCTCGAGAGTGTCAAGACAAGTTTAGCTAGCCCTGACCTCAAGTATGGCATACCACCCAGTCCTATAAAAAAATTAAGAAGAAAGTACTGTGCCCATCTAAGGATGTTTTTAATCATAGGAAAAAAAAAAAAAGTTATGAAAGCATGAACTTACAGCTTTTAATAAATCTCAGCTGGTACTAGTTCATTCGTGTTCACAAAGGTACATGAATACTTAAATAATATGGTCAGCCCTTTGACCTACACTGTCAAACAGATGTATACAAATGGTTAATCAGAGAATCATTGTGTCCCCTGATGACTATATGCAAAATGAAGATAGCACAGAACTTCATGCCTTTCTATAGTATACTATTTCCCCTATCTCTTCCACACAGGTGAGGTCATACCACTACCCTACAAGATGTCAAAGAAAAAATTTGTAATTATGCAGTACCAGACGTTGGCAAAGGGAAACTAGGGACAAACATCTTCCAAAGATACAAACAATAAGCTTTCTGAGATAACCACAACAGATTATCTAGGAGGAAGTACAAAGTATTCAGGTTGCTTCCAGAAATCTCTAAGCTTCCTTTTGCCCAGCACTGAGGAAAGAATAACTAACTAAACAGTTCATGGAAGTTATGTTTTACAACTGAAAAACAATCCCGACCATTCCAGTTTTGCTGTACATAAAAGGAGAATCAAGTCTCCTAGAGCAGCTAGGTCAAAAGCACTTCTCATTCAGAGGACAAATTACAGTCGTCCACTCTTAAACTGTGGTGTGACAGTTTAATGTGACAGACCTGTGATTTGGCTCATCCAGCAAAAACATGTTATTTCTAACAAGCAAGCACCAGTTTGGTTGGTTTTAATTTGTTAATATTTACCTTTTCAACATAAAAACCAGGAAGAAGCCGTGCCAGGTATTAAAGTTGCACCAATACACAAATCTGAACTGCAGTTTTTTCAAAGTACTCCTCAAATGCTTAGCAAATGTTCTTTCCAAACCTATCAGCTCAAACCCATTGCATCACTCAACTCTGAGCTACCTCACAAAATTCCAGTGGCAAGGAGCTGTTGCACTGACAGTCTTGAAAATCCTCTAAAGGACGTGTAGAGACTACTGAAATTCCTGGTGTTTACTCACCAGAAGTAGGTGCAAAAGTCACTGTTTAGCTGTTTGGTCGTAAGTACACTTCACTGAAAAATGGTGTGCAGAATATTGTGTCCCTTGTACCTTTAATCTTATGACTGCGTATTACAGCCTTCTAGTACAACAGAACCACCAAAAATTGCAATTCAAATAGTTAGGCAATTTGGTGAAAACTTTATGTAAGCTACACTTTTGGTATGAAACATGACTTAACAATTATCTTGAATTTCTATGGCTTCACCACTTCTATATGATTTTTCTTCCTGTAACTTTACTTTTTCTCTTTGATTTTCACTCCAAAGAGAATGAGTGCTCTCAGAGATTTTTTTATGATTTAAGTTAAGCAGATTTTTATACAAAGACACAAAACCATAGACACTGAAATGAAACAAACTGCTTAGAGATGAAGTAGCAGAATTTCCTCAACCTCTCTACTATCCATCTGCAAGCAACTCAAGGACAAGGAGAAAATTCTCTAAGGCATTATTATGCACACAAAAAATCTGGTCATGTATGAAAAAAATTGAGACCAAAATGTACAGTTCACTGAAGTCTTGTGTTTTTATATCCCTAGTTTTCTGTGGTATAGAGAAGTCACATGCCAATAAGAATTTGTCCTACCAGTGATTGTGAGATCACTCTCCTTTATCTCTACACAGCTTCTCTGCAGTGATTTCTGCAGTGAATTCTGTTCATCCTGCCATTAAGGTAAGTATTTATAATTGTGTCTCACGTGGTCTTGTTGAACAAAGTTCAGAAAAAGCAGACAAAAAAAAACCTGACACAAAATGTGTTCTATTTCACCCACAAAACAGCTACAAACCCTTAGGTAAAAAGTACTTAAGTGCCCCACACCCTAATACGTGGACTAAAAGCTCCCCCTCCTGGCTTAACTCAGAAAGTTTCGGCTGGAAGCAAACAGACGGTGTGAACAGCATTACCCTGAAGATAAGACACGATGGGACAAGGAACAAGTCAAGGAACTGATCACCACTGAATGCTATGGTCTAACTATTGCTAGGTTGTTTTATACTCTCCGAAGTGCCCTCAACACGCCTCTAAATAGCCTCTTCAAAAAAAATGCTGTTTCTTGTAACATTGTGAATGTGGCTGCAGGGAGCTGTGGGGCAAAATTTCAGTTCTTAGTTACTTTGCATCTTAAGCAGTGCATGACATGCAGGAGCTGGTGTTTAAGCCATGTTACATAAAATAGTCCATTGAAGACAGACTTGCCAGAGGTTTCCATCTTCTGAAGTTACATCTCCCATATCCCTCCCAGGTTAAAAAAACATCCATTTTTATATTCACCATTTTGCTTTTGGTAACATTTCGACCTCAGTCAAGCCCCAGAAGCCACTATGCGAGGTTAAAGTGTGTTACAAGAGTAACACAATCTCCCAGGGTTTCCCACCAGTAGAAAAATAAAATAAATACCTGTTCCAACAAACGGATCATACACAACATCATTGGGTTTTACTCTCCCATGGTTTGCCATAATAAAAGAAAGGCAAGCATCCATGCTAGTATTTCCAATAAAGTGTCTCTTCTTTACACTGTAGGACTCAATAAGTTCTCTTTGGCCATCTGCAATCTGTTGAAACATTTGAAATCACTGCCAGGTCTTAAATACAAGATACAAGCAGACAGGCTAGCACTTTGCTTAAGTGACACCAACCAATAAACAGGCAACTCTTAATTTCATAACACATCACTTTTTGCTTGCTGCCATCTAAAAATAAGACAGACTTCTTTCCAAGCAACAGATATCTTGGTTCAACACCTATATATAAACTCTTCAAGACAGAGGTCAAAAATATACAAACAATTAGAGAGAAAATTCTTCTGAAGAAATAACAGAGCAACTTTGCTATTATTCTAGGTATCAGAAAAACAATTCCTGGCAATTCAGAGTTAAAAGAACTTCAAAATTACAAGGAATGGTGATGTATGGTAACACATGCGTGCACAGACACACGCACATGCTTAAGGTCACACAGAATTTCCATCTTCACTGGATTTTCTGTCATGCTCAAAATCTAAATTTAGGATAGCGTTGACAGACCAGAAGTTACTGGAAAAACAAAGACCAAATGTTAACAATTTTACATCAGACTTCCAAAATATGCTGAGGAGAACCAAAAGAGTCTGGAAGAAAACACATCCAAAAGCTCTTCCAACACTATCCCCCAGCTCTGGTCAACTTCATTCTTCCTGGGTAAACAAAATACGAGCGGTTTTTTTTTCAGGTTATTTTTGTTCAGGTTGGTTTACTGTTTTTTAAACACTTCAGAAATCCAGCAGAGATGGGACACCAGCTGCAATGTTTTGCAGAACTGCCACAGCCCAGCATGCTTTCACATTATTCAGAGACATAAGGAATATTCACAGGTGCTAAAAGATCACCAGGATATCTAACCTCCCTGTGCACAACCCCTGACCATAGCTGTACAAGCTCAGCAGTGGCTGTCTCTCCTTCCAGCTGGCCCTGAGCCAGGACATTGCATGCACATACTCACATCAGTAGCTGGTGCAATTCTGGAAGATACCGTTTGGGGAGCTAGTTTTTCCTCACAATAAATAAAAGACCAGAACAGATTTCCTCTGGGTATCCTAACAATGCATCAGGTTTGGAGTGTATACACTCAAGAGGCAAGAATTGTTGCAGCAAAGACCTTGGATGACACACTTCAGACAATTTTTGACCATGGGTCCTACTGTACAGCACTGACTACACTGTCAGTGTCTCCCTGAGCAAGGATCCAGCTGTGGGATGGAACCACAGATGTACAAATTATGCCTGAGCTTCTCAGACCAGTCTGCACCTTTCTGTGGAGCTGCCCATCAGGACCACTTGAAGCATTTACAGACTGCTCCAGTGGGGCAGATGCAATTCTGCTGGTGCTTTTAGCTCCACCTTGGAACACAGCAGTAGAAAAAAACACCATAGCTCTGCAGTCTCACTGTTGTGTTGAGATCCCTCACTGGAGGACAATGCATGTGTGTTCCCAAACACAGCATCAATTTTTCCCTAAAAACTGCTCAATTAGTCTGCTTTTTCCTAGTCCTAATAAGGACTTTTAAGTCTTTCATCAGTGCATCATGCAGTGACAGACTCATCCATAATTATATTCTCTGTGCCCATTAAAACTCAAGACAATTTTTTACATTTAAACTGAAGAACACTTGAAATACAAGCTTGTAAAAACTGAAGGAAGCACACTCACGCACCCATCTACCAAAATATAGATGAAAGGGCTCTTCTGGGACATTATTAGGATCCATTCCATAATCTTCCAAAATCCAGAAGATGTGTTCTGGATTCTTTAAATTTACTTTTCCTCTGAATGGCAGAAATTCAAGAGCCTATACAATAAAGAAAAACAAAGCCAAAAATAAGAGGGTCAAATTTTGGAAATACATACCCCCAAAATAAAAAGGAAAATACAAACAAACTACAAATTATTGCTAGAAGTACATTCTGAATTTTCTCTGCGTTTTTGAAATGCCTTTCTTGTGAATAAAAATAGGTCAAATTATAAAGGATTAGAAATCAGGAACCACCATATTTTTTATTAACTGAGCAAAACCCAACTCCAGAGGAATTAACTGTGCATATTAATTGTGCAATCTTAAAGTTATAAAAACAACACTGATGCTGAACAACGGGATTTAAAATGTCAGTGATGTGCAGCTACACCTATTTACATACTTAGCATTACTTCACACACATAAAGCCTGAATAAACAGGAAAGAGTAGCAACTATCAATACAGACAATTTCAGTCTCTGATAATGAAGTAAATAGGATAAGCAGCTGCTAAAATAGAATGTGGAAGAGCGAAATTTAACAGCAATTTAGAAAAACTTCCTGAATAAAATACTGATACAGATAGAAGGAGAGCACAAGTGCAAACAAGAGCATACAGACAGACCAGGAAGACAGCACACAATCCACAGCTTGCAACTAAAGTCACTGGACTGGCTTGTTCCACATTCTGCAACATAAAGCAACAGATTTTCTAAAAATGAAGCACCTAACTCTAGCCCTTTGATTCTTACAGTTGTGGGCAATAGCCTTCAGATTATTAACCTTCAGGCTGAAATCAGCAGGAATTTTGGCTTTGTATATGCCTTACATGGTCTCTTTAGAAAAAAAATACAAAGTCTAAGGAAAATATTAACTCAGACACAAAGATCTCATTTAGAGCTGATGGGGCAAAAGCTGATAAATGCTTTAAGATCTTCAGGA
The DNA here is from genome assembly GCF_036169615.1 of Heliangelus exortis. NCBI lineage: Eukaryota > Metazoa > Chordata > Aves > Apodiformes > Trochilidae > Heliangelus > Heliangelus exortis. Next base: position 62,351,239 of record NC_092424.1, read on the forward strand.
AACCTGAACTTAAGTACACTCTTGACAACACCAATAGCATGGAGTAAGAACAATATGAATAGATAAAATTACATCTCTGAGTTTTCTTAAACATCTACTTACATCAATCTTTTTTATTTTCTGTGCTTGGGTCAGTGTTTTATTAAATGTATGAATATGTATTTTGTAAGTAGAGTCTGGCTGTAGATATGGAATCTGCAAAAAAGGCAAAGGCACTTTTCTTAGTACAGCTACAGTGTGATTAAAAAACCATATTAACCAGATTCTGTAGTTGCATACCATCTTGTCCATTGGATAGCTCTTCAAAGATGCATAGAGCTTCTCTGCAGACATTCCATGACCCCACAGTTCAAATACAGATCTGAAATTAAAAAGTTTTGCATAGTGTAGTCATAAAGGGGGAAAAAATGCCTTGCAGACATTTCATAGAATCACAGAATGTTAGGGGTTGGAAGGGACCTCTAGAGATCATCTAGTCCAACCCATTTATTCCTTCTTGGCCAATGCATTTAGGCTTTATGAAGTGTGTTAATTAACCTTATTAATTAAGCACATGCTTAAGTTTTGTTCTTAACAGAGACACACATTTTTAATCCTAAACTAGTATTTCAATGAAGTTTTTTGTATGGTAACATATAATAAAAGGCAAATTTCAGTCTTGGTACCCTTGGATATCACCAGACATTTTCCTGGCACAAAATGACACTAGCGAATGAGACCAAATTTATTTGTACCCATCAATTTGATGGGGTAAGAAAAGGCTGAAAAAGGTCAAGAACAGACTTTCACAGATTGTGAAACTGTAACATCCTACATACAGTTACATCATCAGAGCTTCTAGACCATTTTAAGATGAGGTTATGATGTCTGATGTTTTCAGATGTTTAAATACTATGCTGTCCTATGCCTTTTTTGTTGGTTTTTTCCATATTGCTGGCTTGAAGAAAAGCATTGCTTTAGAAGATAATAGACAGAACTGTATTGAAGGCACAACACCACACCACAGACCTTTCCCCCTCCATTCAAATATCCAAGGAAGTGGCCTTTCCACATCAAAGAAAATAATCTTTTTGGTACAGGAATCCTAGTGTCACTGCACATATTGTTAGAGACTCTTATGTACACCTGTCACACTTCATAAATACAGCCTTTAAGAGTAGTGGTATCATCCAATACCTTTTCAGAGATGACTTCTGGAAGAAAATCCAGAATGTTTACAGGTTCAACTTCAAAATGTTTACAGGTTTAACTCACTCGATCAAAAATAACGAGAGAAGAACTACCCTTCATTTCACTAAGTGACAATAGCAGATAACAAGACACAGTGGCAAGCCATTTTGTTAAAAGTATTCTTTTCCTTCTTTATATTTCTAGCCTGCATTTACCTTGTAAAAAAATACATCTTTCACAGTGTCTATTTTTTTCCTAAAGTATCTATGTACTGTGAGAATTCAAACTATATTTCTACATGGAGCAATGGAAATACTGACAGCACGACAAAATATTAAGATTTTATTTAGATATATGTATGCTTCAGAGCTTGTTTTTAATAATATTTATATTTATTTTTATTAAGTAAGCATGGCATATGTGAACATTTGCAAGATGCTTAGTTGTGTTTTACTTCCTTAGGTGCCACAGCTGGTTTTTGAAGTGCAGTCAATTTTTTCCCAAATTGAAGCATACTATTATAAGGGGAAGTTTGTAAAAAAGGGGTTTCTTTATGCAAGAGTATACAACCCAAGCCATTGGAGGCAGAATGACCACCTGACACTGGTAGCACTAAACAGGGACCATGCAGAGGTGCCCAAACTAACCCTGAACTGCAAATGGTCAGAGAACCAAACCACAACTATACTGCTTCTCATCCTGAACCACACCTTGCAGGTATTTCTCAAGCCTCACTGGAAAGTACCTTATAGAGATACATCTAAAAATGACCAAAGGCCACTGGAACAATTACTTTGCCATATTCTTGTGCTCTTTAGTTTTCTACAATTGCTACAAAGCAATCATCAGTTTTGCTTTCCAAATTTGTTTTTCAGTTTTTATGTATCATGGTTTTTAACTTTTAATTCCATACATGTTTTCAGACAAGCCATTAAGTAAACATTATTCAAAGCAACTAAAACATCAGTTTACTGATGTTTCAAACATTATTCAAAGCAATTAAAACAAGACAAATATTGGGTCTGGAGCAAATAACACAGTTTCATGACCCTGCATTGATCATATGCTGTGTAAAGAGGTCCAGCATGCTAAATAATCAGCCCTAGAGGCTCCAGTAAATGCTCCTCAATTCTAGAGGTAACCAGAGACTGTTTCAACACTTCATACAAAACCACTATTTGCCACAACATAGCAGAAAAATTTTCCACCACCTGCATTATAATTTACAAGATTTTTCACCTCTTACTTTGCACATACTGTCCGTTTCATTAATCCCCTTGCCATGTCTTCTGAAGGAATATTGAGAATCCAAAAAGGAGACTGAAATAAAGCAAAGGTAAGTGATACAAATACCTGGCAGAAGAATGTCACGTGAATTATTAAAAGATAAAATCTGGTTCTATAAAAACAGAATCTGCATGCTGAAGATTAAAAAAAGCATGTCTGCTAACTGTACAGAGAACACATAATTTGAGGAAAAACTGTGTACTCAGCTTAAATGTCTGAGAAATTTTATTAGGTATTTCTTTCTCCCACCACAGCTTTGACTTAGCAAAATATCAGTATTTGCTTATGATTCTCTAGATTATGATCCTCTGAAGACTCAAAACTCCTCATTACATACAAGTAACATTCCCTGATTAAATACTGAGAGCAGAATCATAGAGCTTCTGAGCTTCACCCTTCCAATGCACTGTCTCATTGATTTAGAGGCAAACACAAAATTCAAACTGATGCTCAATGTTTTCCCGGTTCTGCTATCCTGAAAGGCAAGGACAGACTCCCAGCAGATGGCACTGTGTCTTTTCACACTGTTAAATGAAAATATCCTGAGGTGCATTCTGTGCATCTTTTACTCAGTTCTGAGTTTTTAATGAAATTGCTCAGTTTTTGAAGACTGTGTATTTCTAAGAAACTTCAGAATTCGATCAGCTACCATATTTAATAAAAATATTATCAATAACATAATTGCATATAATGTACTCAAATAAAATATTTGCTCCTTACTTACATTTACATGGATTTCCTGGTCACCACTGAAGTGTCCACCATAAAGTGAGAGCAAAGAAGTTATTTCCTAAAATGAAAATACACAGGTCAGGATTTAGCAGCATTAACTAATATTTTTTTTATTTGTTTGTTGCAGATTTTTATAAAGTGATAATTTCAGAGATAAAACAGTAGATCAAAAATTCCATCACAGACTGTCACCTCCAAAGGGATTATTAAAAAAATCTTACAGAAAGCAACAGAAGAATGACATTTACCACTGACTTACTATTCAGCTTGTAAAAGAAAGAACTTTATCTGAGTTAAGCTGTAAAAGAACAAGCTACAAATAGTTTATGAAATGTGTACAGTAAGATAAAGCTTGGCAAATTTCAGTAACCAAATCCCACTGCTTTGCACTTTTCTATTCTTCTTTCACTGAAATCTGTACTGTTCAATTCTGTGCTCTTGCAGTGATAATACTCTTAAAATATTATTCTACCTATTCTTGAAATATTTTTCTGAAATATAATATATGTGAAATATAATTCACATAAGCACAATGCCTCATGAGTAACACTGTAACCCTAGGCCAGGCCCAGCACACAGCATCAGCCCCTTGTCTGTTACATCTTTGGTCCACTGGTACCTCAACAGTTTTATCAGCAGGTATCCTTCCCAGGGTAAACTAAACCAGAGGCTGCAAAATGAACACAGAAAACAGCAAATCTCAAAAAAAAAACAACAAAAAAACAAGGCAGCAAGTAACAAAAAAACCCAGACACTTCCTGAAAAGGCTTTTTAACTGAAATGGGAGTTAAACCTTGGGGATGCTTCTCATGCAGCCCCTTTGAAATGGTGTCATGCCCTAGAAATGACACACTGCAGCCTTTGAACATTACTGGCAAAAGAACACAGAAACATATTTTTATGTTAGTTCAGATCTGAACTGAGTGGGTAAACAAAAAGATTACCACAAAGCATCCCAAAGAATGGAGGAAAAATAAATCCCTAGATAACACTAGCACATGGCTTTAGTGGGATATTACCCCACTCATTCCCATCTTTCCATGTGCATGGAAAGGACACAAGAAACACTGAAGAAAACCCAGCAAACTCAGAAGCTTATGCATAACTATTTCTCTGGATGTTCCTGGAACAACAAGAGCACCTGAGGTTTTACACTTGAATCAGCAGCATCTCCACTGAGATTATCTACATATAGTAACACCATCTACAGGAAAATTACAAGAACGAGAAGCAGAAAGAGGGCCTGTGAGGAAAGGTTTGAAGGGAAACATAGTGGTGATGTCTATTCATGCTAAAAGCTGCTGTGACAAAGGAGGGTAATTATCTGTTTTTGACATTTACTGTGGAGGAGATGTGAGTACTTGGTTTAGATCACAGCAGAGCTCTGGATGAGAGGTTGGGAAGATCCTTCCAAGAGTAAGGACAGCGAAGCTCTGGAACAAAGTGCCTGAAAATACTGATAGGAAAACATCTGACATGCATCTATCTGTCCACCAGAGATACCCTGTGCTGGAAAACAGGATGTGTGAATCCCACCCCTCAGTATCCGACCTTACTGGAGAGAGAACCCTGACTATGGAACAGTGAATCTTACCAACTACAAACTATGAAACACAGAGCTTTATTCTACAGACACTTAACAAACATGGGCTTCAACAGACACCTGCTGTTGTGGTCCAGCACCACCACCAGAAGATAAGCAGTCCTCTAGTATCCTATATGCAGGTGTGACAGAGACAGAGATCAGGCGGCTGATCTGGATGAAAAATCTGTCCTTCCTTGCTTTGTTAAGTTTTCAGACAAATCAAGTCCCTAAAACAGCTCATCAAAAAGCCAAACATGGCTGAGCAGCCACCAGAGCACAAGAAAAGGGAAACAGAACTGCTTTCTTCAGCAGCTGTATTAACAAAGTGCAACCACAACGTTGCTGAAAAAATAAAACTTTCTACGTTACATATATATATATATACCTTGCCTAAAGAAAAACTGGGTTGACCTTAAATAAATTAATGTGCCAATCCTACAAAGCAGACAATAAAAAGCAATGCACAGAAGAAAGCCTCAACGAAAACAAGGAAAATAAATTACGCAATATTAATTTATTTTAATATTTATGTGTAATGATGATCTATCAAATCTAAAAAAATCACTTTGCATTGCAGCAGTATTTTAAACAATAATAAATTCTGCCACCAATTGGAATTAACATGCCAGTGACAGGCAGAGGACAGCTGCAGAGGCAGAACTCGCTGGATCCCACACCTGACCTGCTGCCATCCTAAAGCAGAAGCAGATCAGCTCTCTCCCATCCCACTCTGGCCATGGTGTCACAAAACCTTCTGACCACGTGGAAATAAACACTCAGCATGAAAAGCCACAAGCGAGAAGTCTTCTTTCTGTGCCACTACTGCGACACAGAGGAGAGAAGCTGATGAGCAGGACACCAGCTGAGGCCCTCTGCTTGATCCTGACATGCATGCAGTCCCTGGTACTTCAGAGAAGCCCCATCCTCACTGCTTCCAAGGTCTTCCTTCAGAAAATAAAGATCTCTGCACCCTTCTGCCTCATGCAGATACCTGGGTCAAGGGAGGATCTCGCCTGTTGCCTGGGTAGCACCCACCATTCAGGTACCCACCCCACACTGTCAGAAGCACTCACAGAGTGGTTTAAACAATTATAAAGTCACCAAAACAGTACCTTAGGGTTCTGCTTCTTTAAGGAAACATTTTCATAAGCCCATTCTTTTACCCTCCCAGTTTCCATTTTCTTTTCTGGAGCCCCAGGTACTTTGCTAGCAACACCTGGCTTCAAAGGCTCTTGAGAGCGCCAGGTCCCGCCCTAGGGCCACCACGAAGAGGTTCTGCTCCGTGAAGCCGCAGGGCAGGCGGAGGACACCACTCCCGCTGCTCGCCTGAGGGCAAGGGGCAGCCCTTTGCCCGACACAGGGCGCAAAAAGCGGACAGGGAAGCGGCGCCGGGCGCGCCCCAATAGCCGCCGGCTCTCCCCGAGCCCCGTAGGGCGGGCAGCAGGCGAGGCCCCACCGGAGCCAGGCTGCTTCCCGAGGCTACAACCGAGAGCAGCCCGAAGCCCCGCCATCAGCGAAGTCAACCCCGCCAGATCCCTATCCCCGGCCCCGCGGGTCCCTCACCGGCAGGCGGAACTCGAGGTGCTCCTGCGCCAACAGCAGCAGGTACTGCCGCAGCGCCATGTCCTGCCATACCCCGCCTCCCTCAGCCGCATGCGCCGCCGGGCGGGCCCAGCAACCAGGCGGGAGCTGGAGCAGCGGGAGGGGCCGGCCCGACCCGACCCGCTAGGGTGGCCGCGGTAACGCCCCGCTGCCGCCGGTGGGGGTGGTTTGGATCTCGGGTGTTGGTCCCCGTAACTTTGGGTACGAGAGTGGGCAGAGGCTCCGCTGGCTGACGGGACACGGATCAGCGGCTTCCAGCGGGGTGAATTATTCAGTGTTGATTTAATCTTATCCCTCTTTTCTTTTTTCTTTCTTTATCCTTTCTTTCTTCTTCCCTTTTTCTTTCTCTTTTCTTTCTTTTTTCTTTTTTTTTCTTTTTCTTTTTTTTGGGGTTTTTTTTTTTTGTTTTGTTTTGTTTTATATTTTGTGGATGCTTTATAGTGCACGCTATGTGCATTACACAGCAGTAATTGCATATACTATGTAAGTAAGTAAATAAGTAAATATAAATATATATAAATCGGTGTGTCCTGGGGGGTACATGCCCAGCAGTGCTGTACTGGTAGGGGTGCACGACTGGGACGTCGATGCGGGGGCACTGGGCTGGTTTGGGCCGTACCCTGGTGCAGCCTCTGCTTCCCCCCCTACACCGATAACTTTCCCTCACCGGCTTCAGCGGAGCAGATCGGTAATTAACATTAACAATTAACAGACACCAAAGGAGTCGTGTTTGGTTTCCCATAGGAAGGAGGTCAGCGCCGGCAAGACGGGTGTAGGAGCAGACAGAGGTAGGAAACAAGTTCCCAGGAAAGGGGCAGAGATGTGACTATCCCCAAGGGTGGGAGGGAGGGGAGAGAGGAGGTTGTTTTTTTTTTAATTGCAGCTGATATTTTATTTTACTTTAATATCTAGACTTGATATCTATAATCCAGTACTCGCTGATCTCCCTGTTCTGTTGAGCTGAAAGATTCATCCAGATTTCGGTAAGCCTTTTATTAGGATGAGGGCAGCTCAGCACTGAATGCATGTTCTGTATTTTCTGTGCTGATTTTTTTGACACCTTCACTACATAAGATTTTGCTCATGACCTCTGCACTACACAGGCCGAATTCTTTATGTATACCCAGAATCTCATTCTGCAGCTTCTCCAGTTATTTCTTCCTCCAGTACTCAAAACTGATGCTTGCTATGAAGATTTAGCTCTTGTTGACAGGAGAACAATCTAAATATGAACTAGCATCCAAACAGGAACCCGAAAGAGAAGGAAGAGAGGTAGGTGTGGATCGGCCTTGTTCATCCCATCAGTTCAGTGCTGAGACCCAGTAACAAGCACATTCCTGAACTGCTGACAAATCCTATGAGTCTGAAATTGCTTACAAATTATCAGTTGCTGGAAGAAATTTAATGGAATACGACTGCTTTTATTTTCTCCAATCTGTCCCATTATCTGGGATAACTAGCTTCCATTTTAGAAACTCCTTAGGCAGGGTTATTAAACTTAATCTCTTTGAGAGTGGCTTTCTCTTACTTTATCTGTGTTCCTTTATTTGCAGAGTGTTGCTGTCTGTTCTCAGAAGGTAGATACTAAGTTTTACAGTGGTACTGTTTTCAACAGAAGAATTTAACTAAAGCCCTCTTCTTTCCTACTTTTGACTTGAGGATCCATGCAAAATTGCTGGCAGTCTCTATGTGCTGCATTAGACAGTTTGGAATGGTATGTATATTAACAAGAGTATTGATACTGACATGAAAATAAACAGACACAGGTGCTGTGTCTGTAAACTGAAACGTGCATTTCTGTACTACCACTGAAGACAATCAAGCAGTTAAGTGTGGATCTGGGGTGTCATCTCACATCAACAGCATTAAATACCTATTTGAGGGAGGGAAAACAAGGACAACTATCCTTTTTCAGCCTTCAGGGGAATTTTAAGTACACAGAATGTAATTACTCAAATTGAAATTTATCCAAGAAGCTAGAATTAACCACCCCTTCTCTCACAAAAAATATAACAACAGGATCATATGACTATCATGAGTTTCAATTTAAAAGTGCAAGACTGTGAATGAAAAGCCATTATTTAATGTGTGCTGCTCTTTATCTTTCTCAGTTCTCTTTCAGAGCCACTGTGTTGCCATCTTTACTTACCCTGTGCACTCTTCCAGGCTCAAATGCAACACAGTTTTTTTTTACCGTGACTTGAAGGTTCTGCTGGGGCATTCAGGGAGCTTTGCTACTGCTTATGGGGTTCACATGCAGCAGCAGCAGCAACATCTGTGTATGGGCAAATCTTTGTGAAACCTTACCTGAAAAACAACCAAGCTTTTAAAATATGGAAATGCCTGATCTATATTTCAGTTATTAAATAGTTTAGAATTTGCATTCCTGTCCATTACCTCATAGGAAAGGCAGCATTAGTCCTTTTTTAAAAATCTCCAAAAGTATGTAAGAAAGGTGTCGGTTCTCCTCATTTGTATATGGAACCTCGAGGTTGTGTATGTCAACAGGTGGAAGGTTCAATCCAGCAAAGACAGGATTATAACACAGTTGGATCTTCATATGTATACAAAAGTCTGCCTCTGATTCATCAAAACAATTACATACTGCATGCACAGTCCATCATCTAAGTACACACAATTTCTTTTAGGCAGCAGGCTGCCTGCATACCTAGAGGAGCTGGGCAATTTCACTTCTGAAGTGCAAGCTCATTTGCCTGCAGCCTGCCTGTAGGTTTTAGTAGGCAGACATGGCTGTGCAGTACAGCCTTTTAAGGGAGAACTATCTCATCTGGTTTCATCTTGTTTGCTAAATAGGGCACTGCAGACGGTGCCACACTCAGTAACTGGATTTCTGCTTCTCCTTTCAGTGCCTGATAAAGAAAACCCTCGTGCTTCCACTGCACATCAGTGTTTTGGGACCAGGTAATTTTTTTCTGTGCATAATAACTACCACAGTGTGTGTGCAACTCAACAGCACAGCATGGCTTTGTCCACCTTTAATCACTGCGCAGGCAGGAGCAAGGCTGCCCACCCCTGTCTGTGGGTTGGCAGCTGCCTCTTGAGGAATGGTTTGCTCTCTGTCCTGTCAGTAAGCCTGCGCTGAACAGGTCAGCCAGAACCTCATCAGAGTGCCTGAGAAGTCTGTGGGGCTGCTGGCTGTTGAGAATAAAGTTCTTTAAAAGGCATCATTGCATGAAGAGTAAGTACTGCACAGGGGCGTACGTGCGGTAACTGTGGGGTGGTGGTGTGAGGTGTAGCCTTCCTTGTAAGCATAACTTACAGCCCTATGTGTGTTACAAATTGATTTTTGAATTATCTGAATTAGTTTTAATTTCCTCATTGCTGTAGAATTATGAGTAGTCTTCAAATAGTCTTCACATAGTGTCTTTTTCCCTTCCCTAGCCTTGCCCTTCGCTAGTGAAAAACTTCCAGAAATTATCGGGCTGATTTGTTGTTTTTCCTTCACAGCTGACGGTGCACCCGGGAACAACAGTTACAACCAGTCACTGAGTTGCTTCTTGCATGAGTGCCATAAAACGCTTTCCAGAAATGGAAGAAGATAAGAAGCAGAGTGCTAAAGCTACCGGTGTGGTGGGTGACTTGAGGAAAAGTTGGCAGACCTGGGCAGAGGATCACATTGAGTATCAGAAAAAGAACCCATTCAGCAATGACAACAGGCTTGCATCTAAGCCCCTGCATACTCACAGAGGAGATCCTACCTACGGCAGACCCCTGGAAGGGTCTCGGACAGAGCAGAGAGGGAAAGATGCTCACTCACACGTGGAAAAGGAAGTAGAAGAGCTCTGCTCGATCATTAAAAGCACTGGACAGGTGGGAGAGGATGGACACGTGAGCGTCACTTTCGGGCAGCTATTTGAAACATATGTGACTATTTCTAATAAAGTGGTGGGAATCTTGTTAAGAGCCAGAAAACATGGTCTGGTTCATTTTGAAGGTGAAATGCTTTGGCAAGGAAAAGATGATGGCGTGATCATCACTTTACTACAATAAGGCTTTTCCCATCTGATGAATCCTGTTGCACAGTTAATTTGGAAAAATCTGTCTGGATATCATCTTGAAAGACAAATTATAGAATTTCAACTCAATATTTACTGGGACATGAGCAGGAGAGAAAACAGGTGAGAAGGATGAAAAAATATTTTTGGAAAAATGGTAGAGGCTTGGACAGAAATCACAAATAATCAACTAATCCATCACGCTGCCATTGGATTTTCTTTCATTATTATCATCCGCTAACAACTACACCTCAGCTCTTCAAATTACTCCACTGGCTTACTGCTTTACATTACTTCAAGTATAAACTACTGGTTTGCTACCATACAACACTGATTCTTGCAGGTTGTCAGCTACTCACTCTGTGGGGGATTTGGACTTGTAAATCATGGAACTGAAAACTTTTATGGGAATTCATATACGTCTTCAGAAAATGAGCCTGACATATAGCAAAAGGTTAGGTTAATTTCACATGGTAAAACTGAATAAATTGATATTATTTTTGTGAAGTATGTGGAAATTCCCAAATTACAAATTTTTATTTAATATGTGTTTCCATCAAAATAAGCCTTTGGACTGAGCAAATAAAAATATGGATTTAATTATCCCTCTGCTCCTTTTCTTAATGAAAAGGCAATGAAAATGGGAAAACGGGAGGAAAGTAATGTGCTGAATTAAGTCTATTTGTGCTACAAGGGAGCCAGACGCAGGTAGAGCATGGACAGGGAAACAAAGGGTGGGTTTTAATCATCACGTAGTTTTACCATATTGGAAAATGCTGCATCAGGCAGTGTTGCTGTGTGTTCTCTTTAGTTTTCACACTCCTTCTTCCTAAACAAATCTATGTTTTGTAGCTTAAGACAAAATTTATAATTTGTGATCTTAATACATTTCAAATGCCTTGCTTTATGGAAAAGCATTTCTTGCCCAACAGACATTAGCACACCTCAGTGGATTTCAGCTCCTGCTTGATAAAGCCTGGACATACATTTTGATTTCAAAATTAATCAGATGTTTTATAATACAGCTATGGAATGTGGCTTGGTTTATTCTAACAATTTTGAAATCCAGTCAGTGCTGCTGTAGCATTATGCATGAAGCAGTATCAGGTGGTGCTAATATCAGGAGAAATAATAAATTACTAGACACTACAAATTGTACAAATGTCTAGTAAATTTTAGTAGAATTTTAAGTAAAAGACAGACAGTGGGGGCAGTGTGTAACCTGAGTGCCTTAAGCTCATACAAATTTACTGTCTTAGGTGGTTAAATGACAGGAATCTAGGCTTCCATTGCCAGATGTGTAGTGGGTGTTAGATGCTTACGTGTCCTCTGTTGCACTCTCTCCTGCTGCTCCTTGTTTTAAATATCACTCAAGAACACCCACAAGAGCTTTAAGCACACCTCTGATCAAAAGAAACAGAAGCAGAGTAAGCCATAAGGAAAAGGTCTTACCCACTTTGTAAGCATCTACAAAACGCCTGACCTACTGCGGTACTTTGAATAAAACCAAGGATTAATATTAAAAAAATACTATTTATAGGGGATTGGATTTTAAACAATTACAGGGCCAAATTTGCTACTTGCCAGGCTTAGGTGAGGATTCTCTAAAGAGTGACTGAAATCTTTCTACTTGCCCATGAAATGGATATAAACACTAAAAAGCTGCCAAACTAGGGCAACACACAAGCTGACAAATCCAGTCTCCTGCTTCCAGCAATAGCCCATATTTCAAAAGAAGTGTGAAAGGTAGATGTAAAACAGTTACAACAGGTCAGTTTGTTCATTTATACACACCAGAATGAAAAAATACTCCTGGAGCCTCTTTATTCACCGATTTATCATACCTAATGCATGTGACTCAATTTAGCTACTAGTTTACATTTACAAAATTATTCTGCCTTACCTACAACATGGAGATTAGATTAGCATCTTTAGAGGTCCCTTCCAATCCAAATAATTCTATGATTCTATGATCTACAAATGAAAAAGTAATTTAAACTTTTTTTCAACATGCTCCCATTAAATAGCACAGAATTCACTACATTATTTTTACAAAAATTGTAGCATGTGAGGATTTTTCACTATTAGAGATTATTTGCAGTAGTAAGTAAACTCTGACCTTCTAAAAAGTGTTCTTGCCCTACTAAGTAACTTTACGCTCTTCAAATCTCTCCTAAACTTCACTTTTTTTGTGGTGAGCTCCTTTGGTGGTCTTACCTCTTCCTTAAAGCCTATGAATTCTGTGTCTGATTTGGACTCTACATGGTATCAGGGTTACCTGTATTTTGCCTTTTCAGCTATTGAAAACACTTTAAGCACTTCAGTAAATGTTGCAGATCAGTTTGAAAAGACAGTGAGTTTTTATGTAGCATTTTATTGTTTCCAAGTTTGCCATATTTGAAATTAGATTTTTGCTGATTTGCTTTTATTTTTAGGCTCTTACTTACAACTCATACTTAAGAAGACTTCAGAATAGCCTGAGGAGCTATTACCAATTTAACCACATTGTAAATGCTCTCCTTTGTCAAAACACAAACTTTTTATTCTACATAGGTAGAATTTGCGTGTATCTTTTTCATCCTTTCAGAGAGGGCAGTCAGTACTTCACCATAAAGTGTTAATTCTCCACGTTTGCATTAGGTTGTGAGTTTATGTAAAACAATTAAGCAAAAGAGTACAAAAAAAGCTTTGTCATTGCTAAACCTGTAGTCAAAAAAGCAGCTTTTCTCAGGACTGCTAATGCTGGATCAAAGAACAGAGCCAGGAGCAGTGGCTAAGCAACTTTCCTTTGCTTCTCCAGGCTCCTGGAGAGTAGGAGCTGCTGAGTTAACTCTCCAAGATTTTTGCTCACAGGAAACTCTAAAGCTGATTTTGGAAATTTTAAAATAATGCTATAATGCTGCTGTAGAAGAGGGTGACATAGTTAATGGGGTCTGCTCACCACATCTTCCAGTGGCTGGCAAGTAACTGAAACATATTCAAAGCATTAGCGAAGGCTTTTCCAAAAAAGTTTTCTTGACTAATTAAAATGATTATCTGCTGAGTCCAAGAATGTTTGTCAAAGCAGAAAGAAAATGGGACACAGTTCTATGCTGAAAAAGGATAATGAGGTGCTAAGCATTCATCTCAGTAATTAACGTGGTGTTTAGCACTTTGTTTGAGCTGTTTTGAGGCCAGGCTGCTCATGGCAGAAGGAAGCTGAATTCCCCATCTTGCTTATCAGCAAAAGTTTGGAAGCTAGATTCTATCCTGATTTTTACCTTCCTAGTGTCAGTGTCATTAGTGAGACCCTTCTTAAATGTAAGATGCAGAAGTTGACTTTTGTACTTCTGTGTGCATTTGACAATGTACTGGGCCTGGCTGAGATGGAGGCAAATTTCTTCAGAGCAGCCCATGAGGTGCCATGCTTTGGATTTGTGACTTGAGCGTTGGTAACTTAACAGTGTTCTGGCAATTGCTGAGCAGTACTTTGGACAGCCTCAAGCCTTCTCTTTTTCCTGCTCTGCACCTCCAGTGAGCAAAAAGCTGGGAAGAGCACAACCTGCACAAATTAAGCAGCAGGGATACTCCATGCCATATAATGCATGCCATATAACCTTAGGAGAGGGTTGCTGGTTTTTTGGGGAGGAGGTGGGAAGTCAGCCATTGCTACTGGCCTGCTTGTGAGAGGTCATGAGTATTATCTCTATACTGCATACTATAGGTTTTTTCTTCCTTTTTTCTTCATTTATTAAAATGTCTTTGTTTTGAACCATGATTTTTCTCACTTTTGCTCTTCCTATTTTCTCTGCCATCCTGCCCAGGTTGGGTAGGAAGAGAGCAGAGGGCTATCCAGGGTTAATCCTCACAGTCAACTATTCAATTGCACTGGAAGATTGTTTCAAGATTAACATTTATTCTATTTAATAATCTTTTTTGACAATAGTTCCGTGTTGGTATTTTAAACATTCAATGTCCCAAGTATAGTTACATAAATTAATTACAAATCAGAACACATACACAATATTAATTCTTGAAGGTCTTAATGTTCAGATATTTCACAAAGCTAGAAGCCAGCTCAAACCTCCTCATCTATTGCACAGAAGCAGTCAAAGTTCAGTAGCTTTAACTCCCACTTTTCCTACCTAATCTGACAAACTAAAACCCTAAAGGGCTGCAAATGACATGTGAGTGCCCACTAATAACAATAACAAGGCATTAGGAACAAGGTCAGAGAAAAGAGAGATGTAAACTCTTCTGGGTAGAAAATGCTGTTCTTCAGAAGGGTGTGGACTTTCTGAAGTATTAAGTATAGTTTACCTTAAGAATATTACAATACATTGTACCACTAAGGCAAGAGGTGCTGAATGAGTAGAAAACTCTGAGAAGATTATGTTCAGGGAAGCTTGCAGGTGCAACAGACCATCGTCACCTCAGCTGCATCTAAACGCATCAGCCAAGGACACTTGATTAGTTAGGCACCAAGAGGTACTCTGTGAATGTAGAGCATTCACGCAATGTTTCCTGGAGTTTTAACCTTCCAAACAGTCTGCCTTAATATAGTATTGAAGAACAGAGCACTAACATTACTGACTGGAGTCATACAACAAATGTTCAGCAGATTCCTCAAGCAACTTGACATCTTCCCATTTTGGGCCAAGTCTCCGCTATCCCAAATTCCAATCAGATTGCTATTATGCAAGCCTGCCATATACTCACTGCACAGAAGACACATTTTTCTTATGACTTCACTTAAAAAGCCAAGACATTAGTGGTCTCCAAGGGACTTCCAGTGAGAACAATACCAGAACCACCTCAAAATTTGCATTTTTTTTTCTACCATCATGCAGAAGAGCAGTATATTAAATCAGTTCCTCTGATCTCTTCACATTTTTTGTAAACGTACAGTAACTTATCTAAAATATTGCACACATAAGAGGGAAACAGTCTTTAAGTCCAACATACAACCACTTATACATATATAGAAACTATATTTAATGTTATATAATATTATCATGTCTTGGGCACCTAACGAGTTAACATTTACTATGTCACATTTACTGTCATGCAAATAAGACAGGTAATAGATTAAAGTGGTTTAGCACCAGAAAGTTAGTAGTGTAGTTTCAGCTTTGTATCTACTAATAACTAGCCATCAGTAACCTATCATAGGAACACAGATGGAAACTTAAATATTTTAAATATTACTTGCAATCCCAGAACAATGCATCTTTAAAATAAAAGCTTGATTCTGCAACAAATATTCTCTTTGGTACTACATACATGCCATTAGTAGTAACTTTTTGTCTTAGTTGCAATACACTCTGCTGCTATACTCGGACTTTTAGTGGCAAAAGTTTTGTGCATGTGTATGTGTGTATTTATATACACAAATATAAAATTATAATCAAAATACATGGCCTTATTGAAAGAGAAGTAGACAGATCCAAATGGGAGAATCAGGCTGGCAGCTACAAATTCTGTGTGCATTTCCTCATAAGGAACTAAAGCTTTTTTTATCCTGGTATATTATGGGTAACATCAAACTGTGCAACCTTAAATCAGAGCTCAAAGACAAACTGGCTGGGGACACAAGGCCACGAGTGCTTTCAGCTGGCAGCATTTTCAGTTTGCAGTCGCTCAATCAGTTGCTCAGCCTATGAAAGAGAGAAGGCAATGCATTAACCACACCAGGGATCATCAGTTTGCTGAAAATTCCATTGTAAAAATGGAAAGTGACACTGACAGAGAATTCACTTTCCATTTTTACAGACCAAGCATACAACAGCAGCATAATACAGTTAACTGCTTTCCACAGCAGACTCTTTTTCAGAGTTTCCATCAAACTCCCATTAGGCGTTCAAAAGAGGAAACAGAAAATATGAAAGTCGGGGGGTGCTGCAAATAAGTAGCATGTAAAGCAGTTTGATTTTAAAGACCTTGGAAGACAGCAGTGCTGAGAACAACCAAGGTGTGAGACGTGGAACTCTTTGGGAGATGCTCCAGAACAGCCTGTTGTGGCCTCTATTACCCAACCAGCTGCACACCAGCCACATATGAGGGATGGAGTGCATTAATGTACATGAATGGCACACATCATATCTATACATATCATTACATACATCCTATACAGCATTCTGTACATCTATTACACTCATTTCTATACATTTATTCTTCAGTTATGACCCTATGGTCACAAATAAGTTTTCTCATTGTATGGCTATTTATGCATCTAGTGAATAACTTAGTGATGTATTTTGTATATATAACAGCATCAGCCCAGAGCCTTCAGTAAGGCCCAGGGCAGAAGGAAATTTGCCAATATTGTCCAAGCAGGCCAAATTTGGCACAAGGAAAATAACATGGGCACCAGTTTAATGTCAGCCTTTTTTTTTTTTTTTTTTGTCAGTCTCACTAGATTAATCTTTTAAATTGAACTCGTGCTTGAGGTTATCTTACGATCTCCAAAAGGAACTACATAAAAAGGTGAAAATCTTAAGTTTGGCATGTTTTAAATACACAAAGTAAAAATGCGAATAGCTACTTAGGGTAGGAACAACTTAACAGGAGTTTAGTAGCTCTTGCAATTTATTTGCAAATAAAGCTAGATAAATCATGGAGAAACTGAAAATCAAGTTATCTAAATCTCAGTTTGTGTTCTTAAGCACATATCACATTTAAGCCATTACAATTTCAAAAACAAAAGCTGAAAGAACCCAAAATGACAAACTAAATCAAGAACATTTTCCAACTTGAGAAGAGGGTAAAATAGCTTTTGAAGTGCATCCATTCTGGCTAACTAAGCTTGGTACAGATCACTCCCTGAGCTAATCCAAGACAACAAGCAGCAAAACTACAAACCTATACTTATTTGATGGCCAAATATCTGTGATGCTCTATAACGGAGCAGAGACTTTTTTCAAGCTACTTTTTTCAATGATACCAGAGAGGTATCATTGTGAAGGATCTGAGTGTTTTACCTTTAAATAAGAGGCAGTCTGTATGCCTTTTGCAGTATCTTTGTTTTGGGCCTGTGCAATGTTACCAGGATGCTGTAGCTACATTGCAAGCACAGGTTTTTCAGCTGCACCAAGCAGTGAGAGCAGGCTTGAATCCTTAAGAGAGAGATTTTCAGCAATTTAGCCAGCATCAGTTCAGTCTCACTGCTTACCTCTCCTGATATAAATCAGTACAAACAATGTCTTTGTAAAGCAGACACTTGTTTTAATCTAAAGATGACAAGATGAGAAAAAACATGAACTGACAAAAGCAATCAGTAGGCAGAAATGTTTTTCACCTAAATTGGATGAACCAAGGTATGTATCACACAGTCCATCACATTTGATTTTATCCTTTTAAATTAAAGAAAAAGTGCTTATAAAGTGTTTTCATAAGCACATCACATTAACTCAAGTTACGTTAGATCCAGAACTACAGTACTGCTTGCTGTTAATGTTAATTGTACTCCATTCTCATTAATAAACAGAAGTATTAAGGTTTTCACCTTTATGTTTTCTCAGATAGTTAATGCAAAATATACATCGCTAATAATTACA
Organism: Heliangelus exortis; assembly: GCF_036169615.1. Lineage (NCBI taxonomy): Eukaryota > Metazoa > Chordata > Aves > Apodiformes > Trochilidae > Heliangelus > Heliangelus exortis. Next base: position 62,369,166 of record NC_092424.1, read on the forward strand.
GTAATGAGAAAAATAAATGCTCAAAGAATTTTTAACACAGCTAAAATGTTAGAAAGACATCACGTTTTCAGCTTGCAATTGAAACCCTACAAAAAAGCTCATTTGCATTATACTTACTGTGATAAACCAATAGGAATTTATTCTGTACACAAGTCTGGATAAGAATCCTAGCTGACTCTCCGGGGCTAGGACATGAAGATGCAAGTGGGATATTGAGCAGAATGGAGGCCAGTGAAAACCCATTCTTCAGAAAAGAAATACAAGTAAAAGTAATGGTGATTATCCAGGAAGAAGTGGAACATAGCAAGGTATTTAACTGAATTAAGAACTCATCACATTTTCCTTGTACATAAGGACAAGAACAAATATACAGCTTTTCTTTCCTCATGCTATCAGGGAACCTTTTCAACGGCCCATTAACATCCGCCTTCACATCCCTGCACTTCTGGTACATTTTGTTAAAAAGAAGGATTTAAAAAATGAAATGTTCCTTAAATATATCATATGTAGTTCGCATCTGAAAAGCCAACTGTCACTAGAAGAGTGTACTTACTACCTACTTTAATCAAGAAGGCCCAGCTCCTTATACTGTACACCATTTAAATTATATTGCAACTTCCTTTGGCTATCAAAGGCACTGGCTTAAACTAAAGGGTGCAGCACTGAAATCAAATGAATGCAAAAATGACTGAAACACAACACAGTGCCCTGCTTCAACAGTCACCTGGAATCTACAGTTTGGAAGCACATTGTCAGCGTGTAATTAAAAGCAGCCTTTTAGATAATTTGTTTGAACTGCCCTCCCTACCCCAAGATGTGGTCAAGTAAGAATCTTAAATATGGAAATTAATCAGAAACAAAGAGTTTATATTCAATGCCAGCATATTCTACATGAGAAGTTAAGAGATAAATAAATACAGACTTAATTTCTTCAATTAATCATACTGCAGTTGCTGCCATAATTTCTAACATAGCATCCTGAAAAGTTTAAAAAAAAAAAAGACTTAATAAACAAAGGAGGTTTCCATTACATACCTTACATCATTCAGGTCATTAAAATTATTTTTCTGGAGGACAGATTTTCCAACTTCCATCATTCTCTTCACTATTAAAACCAAAATACTGTCAATAAATATCTTACACAACATATGTCATCAAGTAACTTAAAAAATGTTTCAGTCTAAAGATGATACAATATACAATTTACAATATTAACTTCAACAAAGTTATTATACTGAGATTGCAAATATGTTTTTTTAAAAAATATAAATACTGTAACTGCTCATAATCTAGCAAAGACTGTCAAGACAGTATTGTGCAACGATTGACATGAAAGCCACCACTGTTATCAATTTCCACACTAATGATGCTTTAAAGTGTGGCATTAAGAACTTTGGCCAAAGCCATGCTATCACCACACCCTTATGAAAAAACCCCAGCACTCACTGGTCAGAATGATGATGTTTACACTAATTCTAGTGTTGTACCTTTACACAGCTACAGGACTTCAATCTCTAGGTCCTGTGCAGTCTGGCAAAAATTGGCAAGTTTCAGAGATGGTACGCAAACTTAAATTAAAAACTGTCAATCCTACTTATTAGTAGGTCAAAATTTCATGTGTCACTGACAACAAAAAGCAATCCTAATTCAAAATGTCAAGGCTAAAGGTCTCAGGAAATGTCTTGAAGCCAACATATATAGAAGTTATTTCTAGAGGAAACTACCCCGTTTTGAAAAGAAACACAGTGATTCAAGATTTGCAACACACAATTATAACTCTTTTCTTGCATCACCTGTGATTTTCCCTAAGGTGGAATCTCAGCATGCACATATGGCTGCAGTTTCTTCTGTTACTCAACACACTTGGATAGACATTTCTTGTGAAATAAATTTCAGGGCAATTTTTTCTTAAGGGGAAAAAAAAAAAGCCTATCAAAAATGAATTATGGCTTCTGTATTTTAGAACATTATAAAACATTTAGAACGTTATAAAAAAATGTCAAAAATTCATCTGAACACCATTTCCCTCTTTCTTCTCTCACTCCCTTTTTTCCTTACTTTAAAACATATATGTTATCAAATTCTTCTGTAAATCTACATATAATTTAAAAATACATATATATCTAAGAAAATGCAATGAAGCAGAATATAACACTTTCAAAATCAAGTTCCAGTTCCAACAAAGCGCAGAGGCATTTACACTCCAAAAAGAGATTTCATGCACTACTGCAATGCTTTTCCATAACTGCACAAAAAAAGACTTTTACTCTAAAATAGACCGTGGAAATTCCCAGGAAGAGTAAGTCCATACCCACACTCATATTTTCATGTTTACATTCACAACCAAATGGAGCTCAAAGGTGTGATTTACTTGACAACAGACTATCTAAGGCTATGCAAAATTATTTCCCTTTAGGTTAAACAGCCTCACAGCCTTACCTATAGGTATGTGTTCTGACTTCAGCGTTTTGCAGTTTCCCATGTGCTCCACCGGCACCACCAGGTAGTGGTGGGGGGCATTAGGCCTGATATCTCTAAAGCAAACAAGGTCTTCATACTAAAAAAAGGATACAAGCACATTAAATTGGTTAGGACAAAGATACTGGCAAACAGCAGGGAGCAAATTCTATGTTCACCATGCATAATGTCATATTTGAAGTAACCAGCAAAAAACTAAAGATTTCTGGAGTCAGCCTACAAAAAAGGCTTGTAAGCACCATTGGTGTCCTCAGCTGACCTTCTGCAGTGAGGATTCCTCCTTTCTGCTTTTAAAGTTTCTGGCTTAATGCCAACATTTAGGGACACCATGGTACTTACCTTCCGATCAATATTTCACTCCGCTCTCCACGAAAGAGCCGAGGACCCTTCGGCCTACCCCAACCCCCCCTAGGCCTACCCGAGCTGGCAGCCCAGGAAAGGCAGGGAGGGCTGGCACCAGGTCCCTGCCACACACACCCCACTGCAGGGCTTGACCTTCCCTTTCCAGATTAATTCCCTCGGTGCCCTCCCGCTCTCCCGGAGCCCAGCAGCGCGGGCAGCGGAGCCGCAGAAGCGCGCTCAGCCAGCATGGCGGCAGCCACCATTTGGCTCTGCGATAAAAACCTCCAGCCAACAACAACCACCCCCGCCCAGGCCAACAACAGCCTCTGCGTTGCCAGCGGGGAGCCGGACCGAGCCAGGACGAGGGCGGGGGAAGGGCTGAAGCAGCCGTGGGACCTCCGCGGGACTGAGGGGAGGCGGCCTCCCCATACCCACCTGGCAGGGCAGCAGCGCCGTGCCCGGCTCCTCCCGGCGGGCGATCCTGCAGAACACGCACTTGCCGTCATAGCCGCCACCGTTCCCGGCTTCCTTCCCTTCACCGCTGTCGGCTGCCGCTGCCGCCGCCGCCTCCCCCGCCATGGCCGCCGCCCCTCACTCTCCGCCCGCTGCCGACGCCGACGCCCCCAACCCTGCGCGCCCCCTCCCGGCGCCGCCGCCGCCGCCCACCCGCGGGATCACCCCAGAGCCGCCAGGGGGAGCCCGAGGGCCGCCGGAGAAGTTTCCCCCATCCTCCCTCCTCTTCATCCCCGGGGACAGGGGAGCGGAGCCACATACACATACACATACACATACACATACACATACACATACACATACACATACACATACACATACACATACACATACACATACACACACACACACACACACACACACACACACACACACACACACACATACACATACACATACACATACACATACGACCCTCCCCTTAATCCTTGGGGACAGCGGAGCCTCACACACACGTACACACACGTACACACACATACACACACACCCCACACGCCCACCCCCGTCCTGCGGCATCGTACCCGGTGCTCGCCAGAGGCCTCCTGGCCCCTGCCGGGAATAGCGTGGCCATCAGGTGTAGGGAAGTGATCGCCCCACCTGTCTTGGCCACTGGTGAAGCCGCACCTCAAGTGCGGAATTCGGTTCCGGGCCCCTTACTCCCAAGAATGACGCTGAGGTGCTGGAGTGTGGCCAGAGAAGGGCAACCAAGCTGGTGGAAGGGCCTGGAGAACAAGTCCCGAGTAACCACAGAGAAAGAACTCGCCGAAATGGACTCAGGGGAGGCTGAGATTGGATATTAGAAGAAACTTCTTCACCAAAAGGGTTGCCAGGCACTAGAACTGGCTGCCCAGGGGAGTGATGGAGTCACCATTCCAGGAGGTATTTAAAAGAACACATGGTTTAGTGGTGGATTTGGCTGTGTTAATTGTTCGGCTTGATGATCTTAGAAGTCTTTTCCAACCAAGATGATTCTATGATTCGATTTACATCTGACCCAGACTGTTGTAATAAAAAACACTGAATTTCCTTGGTGCTTTGGAGCACACCTCCAGCCTCATGCTGAATTACACCCTTGAAACATCAATAAAAGTACATGAAGACTGCTCACCTAAAGTTTTCAGGGAAAAACAAAACGTAAAAAAAATACCTACAAACTGGGAATAAGGGTAAATGAGTGCATTCTGAGCTCATTCAATTCACAGATTTGTACAACAGTTTGGGTTGAAAGGAAGCTCTAGTCCAGCCTCCCTAACAAGTTGATGACTTCAACTGGATCAGGCTACTTGGAGCCTGTACAGCCTGACCTTGAACATTTTCAGGAACGGGCCATCTCTGGGCAGCCCATTCCAGTGTTTCACCACCCTCACCCTAACAATTGCTTCCGGAGCTAATAGAGAGCACTTCTAAGTGGTAAGATAACCTTCAGTTTCTAGAAGTGCTTTCTTAATAAGCTATATTTTAAATTCCCTTGCACTGTTCACAAAGTTTCAACAGCAGAGCTGGAGAATCCAGCCACAGAATTCAAGTTCTTCACGCAGCCCAAACGGCACAAAACACTCATACCACAGACAATAGGCCACAGAGTTTAAAGAGGTAAAAATCTGCAAAATTAAGAATGAGATTTTTCAAAAAAGCATTTCTTTTGGAGGATGCAAGATGTGCTTGTACAAACAGGACATAGCTACGAAGAAGCTAATTTGTGAGCATTTGCTGAGCTGCAGAGCACAAGGCAATCGCTTTGCAATGAGCTAACCTGCTCCTTTTCTCTGCTACAAGCAGGCAAGTCAAATTGTTAGTTTAAACACATGGATTATTTTGAAAGGAACTGGGTTTTATTTTGCTCTATAGCCAGTTTCATACAAAACATGCACTGCAAAGACAGCATCAAAACCAGCACAAAATTGAACACCTGCACATACCTGGGTACTTACAAGCCGTATTGTGAATGATAATTTCATTTCAACACTGTCCTGAATCAAAAATACAAGTACAACTGAAGTACATATGCTTCATGCTCCAAGAACAACCTCAGAGAAAAATTAGTGACCACAGTTTTTCTCTTGTAAGAAAATTCTTACCACCATTTTGCTCCAAGCAAGGTTTGCAGACAGAAAACTTGTTCTGTTTCACACTTAGTCGTGGTTTCTTTTTATTAATGCCATCTCTATATACCATAAACCAAATAAAAGCCAAGGACTAAGTACTTTTAAGACACTGTATGCCTTTGTCTTGCTTGGACAGAGACAAAAATTCGGGAACACTTTAGCAACACAAAAAGGGTACCCACAAACAAAAACCATGTACGTTGACTTTCGACTTCTGGGAACAGTCAAAAATGATGAGAGGATGCATGTCATTCACTACGGCTGATGGAACCAACAAGAACTACTAGGTCAACTGCTTAGCTGTTTACTGTATTTCTTAGCCCTTTCTCTCAGTCTGTCTTTGAGTGAACTCAAGAAACAGCTCTGTATTAGATGATGCTATACCAGACAGCCCTCCTTCCACCCACAGAACCTCCCATCTCCTCAGCCATGTTTCTAAAATACAATATTGCTGGAATTCTCTTTTGAAGGGGAGGTGTAGGCATTTGTAACCGTAACCTGTAACTTAAGCTGCATCCTTTCATCTTTAAAATGTACTACAATTTGTAAATAAAAAAATGTGTAACAATTTTCTGAATGCATAAATTCCTTTATTGGAAATACTGTGATAGCACTGCATTACATATATTCAATATTCATTGTTTCAAGGGTCACAAAATTTTGATTGAACAACACTGTTTTGAATATAGACCACAGCATTTAGATATGCTCTGACAAGGATAATATAATGGAGTAAGTTGTAAGTAGCAATAGTGAAATGCATGTAAAATGTTGAACTTGGTTCGTTTGGGTCATTTTTGTTTTCCAACTATTAAGTTGTCTGCTACCCTTTAAAGGAGCAAACAACATTAGATATTCCTGATATCTTCAAAGTGTTCTGCTGCTAGCAACTTTCAAAATATTTTACAGCATTACCAGTAAGAACTTTATTTATGGCTGTAGTAGACCACATAGAAAGGAAGTGTGAAAAGCTCATGTGCAGCGTGTTACAGGATTATTGTATATAGCACTGGGTTTGGGGCTGTGAAATTTGTGTAGGATTAAGGTTCAGTAATGCTTCTGAAAGAAAACCACTTGGCTTTTTTTATTTTTTTTTTTCCTTCTATAATTTATTCCAAAAGGGAAGAGCAGTAACTTGAGCTGTATTCCTCACGTAATATTTCAAAATTTGACTGTACTGTTTTAACACATGGAAATGCACCACCATTTCCAAAACCTGCCTTTCTCAGAACAATGACATGCTCAAGTCTAAGGGCAGGGCAGCTTCCTAATGTTGGTCAAGTCTGGGTTCTGCAAACACAACCACAGCTTCATGGGAAAGCAGAAATCTTTAGCAAACAGTGAAGAATGACAGTCTTCTGACATACTCTCTTTGTTGGCTGAAATTTTCATTTTGTAACTTGGGGTCTTATCCCTTTAGCACTGGAGGAGGGGAGAGTATTTGATTATTTCATGAAAAACATAGAAGAATATTTAGTTGCTTGTTGAATCTTAAGCCAACCTGTTGATTCAAGTCTTTTTTTCAGGAAGGAAATAATATGTATAATTACTGAGAACACAAATATTACTCTAACATGACTTGGCCTGTTAGAGAAATAACATTCTTCTCTAAATCTCAATTGTATTGTCTCCCTAACAAAGCAGTTATTCTTCAATTTGCAGAGAGCTGTAGCCACAATGAATAGCTTATTTGGAATAACTTGGTGGCAATACAGAAAACCAATGATCTTTTAGAAATGCCATTTGTAACCAGTCAAATAATACCAGGGCAGATGCTCAGAGCATGCTGTCCCAATTCTTTTGGCTGCAACAGAGCTGATACAATCCACACCTGATGGCAGCTTGCATAGTGTCCCCGCATGCTGCCAAAATAATAACCTATTGATAGGAATGTGGCAAGCAGAGTTAAGAACTACCCACCTTCTCCCTCATCTCAGAAAAACAGAATTATGCACTCAAGTGTTTCTGCCAGAAAGCAAACCCTCGAATTAGGGTAAAATGAAAACCAAATCTCATTTACAAAATAAAAATATAAAAATTAAATTCAGAAATCAAATAAATTGATTCAAAATAAATGCCAACGCATAAGAAACCTACCTGAAAAGTAATTATTTACCAAACTGAGATTTGAAACACTGAAAGAAAAAAAACTCATAGCTAATACATTTACAAAAAAAAAAAATCTTCTGTACAATTACAATAAATAAAAAGATTCAAAAAACATGTTCCCTTAAGTGCTGTGTACACCTATTTCTGATTCTTTTCCATGGCAAACAGTATGCTGTAGATTTTGGTAACTCAACCTTTTATTTTTGGTTAGCATTTGTACATTGAACATAAATACACATGGAATGTACTAGACAGTTATACTTCTCCCACGGGATCTTTTTCACAGTTACAGAAAAGATTTTCAACTTATACACCATGAATGTTCACAAGCATCGTATCTTTGATGAAGGAGTCTTGGAGGATGATGTAAAAGAACACTTCAGACTGATCTCTTACTGCCTCTCAAAACCATCTCTGTTTTTTCTTGTGTTGGTTGTTTGGGTTTGGGTTTTTTTTTGTGTACTCATGCTCTGGTACAAACTTGAGGAAAAAGCGTGTAAGGTTGTGAGGCAGCCTGCACCTTCTAGTTAGCTTTTAAGTGCCTATTGGATCCGGTCCTTAAGGCAGTCAGTATTTCATTCAAATGTCCATACTTCTAAATCTTGTATTATGAAATCTTCTTTCTTAGATAAGATGTCATTATTGAAGGTGCTGCAGCAGTTGCTTCGCCCATGATACAGATCTGCATCCAACCACAAGCCAAACCGGCCACTAAAAAGGAAGTACACAATACATTTTAGGTTATAAACAATCATAAAAATACTGGAAGCTGTAGAGACAACCAGGGGAGTGATAGGGAGGAATCTAGGTAATTCAGAATTCTTATACCCCATGTGAAGAGCTCAGTCCTGGCAAAGAGCTTGCCAAGAGGTGAGCAGGGCAGAGCATAGGACTGAGCATGTGCCCACAGTGCCCCTGTGCCACTTGGCTTTTCACACTGGTGGCTGTGACTGTCACCAGGGCACAGACATCAGGGTCCCTTCACTGGATGGATGGATGTGGACACTGCCCCTTCTGGCTGGGAAGGAGAGGTGTTTATGCACTCCTAAGGCAAAGGGTGCCCAGATGCCCCATGGTGCAGGCATCAGTCAGCTTTAGTTAATCATATAGCCTTAGCCTTTAATTTCAAGCCCACTGTCCTTCAAAATTTAGGACCTGCTTAAGCACTGTCTGTACCTTTGCTCTGAACAGCAACAGAATAATGACCATTTAGTAAGGACCATGTGAGAAACCCTAGAAGTTGATGGCAAAACTGCCATTGGAGATTATCTTCCAGTGGCAAAACTCTGCAACAATAAGACCTGTATCTGCCTAAAACATATGGTTCTTTTCTGATCTCAAAATTAAATAAAAAAAAATAAAATAAATTCTCATTATCAGTCACTCTAAGCAATGAAAACATTGTAACAGAGATCAGATTGCTGAAGAATCCTCCCTAAACCCTTAAGTTAAAGTTCAGCCATTTCACTGATTAGTTTTTCTTGCAAACACCTTTGTCCCTATTCTCATCTAAAAAGAAAAGTAAAAAAACAGCTATATAATTTGAAAACCAAACATTCACTCACCCTCCACCTCCAAGCTCCAGAGAGCTGGTGTCTCCATTAATGAAGTAGGTGTTGTCTCCACTCCATTTGAATACCTGTGGAGGGAGAAAAAAAAAATAAAAACATATATATATATATATTTTGACTGCAAGGATTCTTGTACTCTAAAACAACTGGGGATCAACTCTTGGCAGGTATTTTTTGGTGCAATGATAGTTTATTTAATCTTTTTCTTGAGAGGGAAGGAAGAAGAAATAACAGGTAGAAAGTAAAACAAGAATACATATTTTAAACTGAACAAGGCATCCTAATGCTTTTCAAAATTCTGCTTGCATCTCTGTATCAACAGACATTCTGTTAAAAAGGAACAATGTGTTCCATACTGAAAATACTTCAGTAGCAGTCTTATCTCTGGTTTGTTGTCACTGTTATCCTAAGCACATGTGAAATTATGCCCTATTCTTCATATCACCGCCTTCCCAAGGTGAGTTTTTGACAGTCTGCTCCTTACTCCTCCATGTTTCTCCTTCAATCCACTTAAAGGCCTCTCCTCACCTTTACAGACTCTCAGCACTTCAGATAATTACAGTCACTTCTGCTTACAGCATTGCATTCAAGCACTGAGTGATTACTTCACTTGTCATCACTGGGCACATGCTCTAAACATCTCTTAAGTGCTTCAGAAGCAGACCCTAAAAATCTTACTTGAGAAAGTGAACACTGACTTACCTTGAAATTTGGACAGAATGTGTAGAGGAATGTTTCACCAGTGCCATAGTAATGGTCACTAAACCTGAAGGGATGTGTAGCATAAGCTCCAAATATCTGTTGGAATAAAGAGATTAAACTACTTTGAAGGACAGTGTAAAATTCGAGAGAAAAAAACCCCAAACATTTCAAAATATTTTCTAAAGAAAAACTGAGCTGGTGTTTCATGTTAGAAGAACCACCAAGTAAAATACATCAGATGACTGAGTACTCCTGCAAACCTTTTGCATCCTACAAACTAAAAGCCAGGTGACAACAATGGCAACAAGAATGATGACTCCAGGAGCTACTGAAGTACTAGACCTCCACTGAGGCATTATTGCGACCACTCATTAACTGAGATAACCAAGGAAGACACTTCCATGTGCACAATAAAAAGGAGCACTCATTGCATTTATGAAGGTGGGGGAGGGTATTTTTATTAGCGTTGATGTACTTTACTGCCTGTAAGACTAGTTTAAGCAGTAGAAAATAGAAAACACCAATGTCCTAGTTTGGAATGGCTGTGACAATCGTCACAGTGACAATACTTCACAGTATGACAAGTGCTTCATGATGAGTACTTTTTATCTAGCTGCCCTTTCAGTCCAACCCCTGCAGAACAAGCACTCCTTACCTGGTTGTCCATATCCTTGATGACAAGGAGAACTGGACTGTCAAGAGATGCTGATTTACGGTACAGAGTCTTCAGGCTTGTCCCATGCTCCAGTGTACTGTATGCAAGGCACCATGGATACCCCTGCACTCGTGCAGGTAAGCAGCGGGCAAGCTGGGCAAGGAACAGGGGGAAATGGTTACGTATTGAGCAAGTTGAGTCACAGGTGGTGCCCCAGACCTTTTCCTTTCTGCAGGGGCTTCAGAGCCAAAAAAACGGCTGTCAAGGGAGTAGATGATTCCAACAGCTTGGCATCTCTGCCATACACGTGGCCTTGTAGTCTGAGCCCAAGCGTCTCTGCATTCACATCACCCGTGGAAAAGATTTCAAAACTGGCACTGCCTCTTCAAGCACTGAAAGAGTTGCCAGTCCTCAAAATCACAACTCAAACTCCAGAGATGCAGAACATAAAAATAAGCTCCCAGGTGAGATAGTGCTGCAGCAAACAAGACCTTGTACAAGGACATTCCAACGCAATAAGCACTTTCCAAACTCTTAAACAGCACTGGTATTGCCTCCAGAATGTCTCACGCTCAGCAAAGATAGCACCACAGCTAACAAGTAAACTTGAGTTTTTTCTAGCCATACCTGTTCTATGTGCATATTCTCCAGGAGAGCACTGTGATGCTTTAAGACAGGCAAAGTATCATCTTCTTCCTCTTCATAGTAACTGCAAACGCTCTTTCGCCGTTTTGCTTCTTCTACAGTAATGATCTAAGGCAAGAGAACAAGTGTCCAATTTAAAGCATAGCTTTTATGCTGTCAATCCTCCATTGAAGCAAATAATTTAAAAAGACACACTCCTCAGCTTTTACACTGTGTGGAGCAAAATCACTGAACGGGACAGTTGAATCAGGCCTTAATCAAATGGGTAAAATCTTAAATGGCAAGGTGTCTGTGAGACAGCATGGCAAGAATTTCTTCATGCCATGGTGGCCTCCCACAGCTGTATAGTTCTTTGGGATTAATAAACTTGGAGGTAACCAGATGACATCATGTGGTTGGTCTCAGACAAACTTGGTCCCAGGTCAGAAGACTAAAGTGCACTTATATCTACCAAAGCACATTACATGCATCTGAACCGTGTCTTGTGGGAATCTAAAAGAGGATGACAGAATCTTTGTTTTCTCCCATGCAGCTAATTGAGTACATTAATTATAATATAATTATAATAATCTAGGTACTAATGCATGAGATTATGATAAAAATGTCACTTCCTTGTGTTAAAACAGTAAAACATTACTTCCTGGTTTCTTTTACTCAGACATGGTTTTGTGTATACATCCGGAAACAGAATGAATATAGCAAAGTAGTAAAAATGTGAATAATTTTGAACTGATATTTCAAAATTCTGGCTTGTAGAGAAGATACTGAGTAAGATTTTGAGCATCCAGTTTACATAAATTCTTCAAAATACTGATTTTACAAAATACATTCTTAGTTGAAAATTACTAAAGAGCTCTTTGGAAACTTCTATTTATTCATTTGCTTAAGACTTTATAAAGAGATAACATTATAATATTTTAAAAGCTGAGTCCATATATGTATTTCTATTGCCAGGTTTGAATTTACATACTTAGAAAACACTTCTCTTTAAGAATTGCAGCTGAGCCACACTTTTTCTCATAAATCTGGAAACAAAGTGAGAATGCAAATCCATACACTTAATGCCTGTTTGCCAAAGGATTCAGCAGCCTAGAAAGTTCTGAGAGAGACAGGGAACAAACTCGGAAGGCCATGTGGCATGGGCAGCAAACAGGATCCCAAACAGGAGCTCCCAGCCTGGCATAGGGCCCTGAGCTTAGTACAAAGCGGAGGACACTGCCTCACCCCTCAGTGGCAGCAGCCCACGTGTCCTGCCTCCCAGAGAGCTGCTGCTGGGGTGCATGGCCTCCCAGCTGGCAGAGAGCAACATTTGGCACAGCTGGAAAGCTGCTAAGCCTTTGGTGAAACTTGGGGCGCTTAGGGAGCAACAGGAGCTTTGGCTTTGGCAGGAGGGCTTTACCTGTGTGTCCTGGTTTGGGCCAGGAAAAAGGTAATTCTCTGTCTTGTACTTTTGTTTTCAGCTAAGTGTCTTGTAAGTAGCTGCACTTGCTGAAATTAGCAGCAAGTTTCTCAGCCAGTGTCTGCTTCTAGGACTGATAACACTCCATGTTTATAGTTACAGACAGAGACTGGTGTGCAGAACCAAGTTCACTGCTCAGCTCTGAGGAACATTTTGCCCTCCAGAAGGAGAGAAGGATTAAAGAGGTCCCATCTGCAGCCCTCCCTTGGGGAGGAACGGACAAGATAGATGCCAGAATTGACCAAACAGAGTATCCCATCCCATACACATCATACTCAGTATAAATTTGAGGGATCACGAGGGTCAAACCCCTTCCTTCCTTCCTGCTTCCCCTTCTTCTCCTGTCCCTGTTTGCTTTGGCATCCTGGGAGGATTCCGTCCGTTCGTCTGCCTGTGGTCCTGATCCATGCCAGCCTGAATCTGTGTGTTCCTGCCTCCAGCTCCTGACTGCTCCTGACCCCAGGAGTCCAGCCTGGACTTTCCCAGGGCTGCCCTGCAGCCTCGGTGGTGATGTGAGAGTTACTGGGAGGAGGGAGGGAGGAACGTGGTATCAATTTTCCTGTATATTTGTATGTGTTTAGTAATTTTTCCTATTTATCATTACTGTTTCATTAAAGTTGTTCAGTTTAGTTTCCAACCCATAAGTCTCTCTCCCTTATTCTCTCTCCTTTCTTTATCAGGGAGGAGAGGGGGATTAATAGAGAGCATCTGTTACTCAGTTTAATTGACAGGCCAGTGTTAAACTGTGACACTGGAACTCCACGGCACAGCACAGAGGAAGCAACAGCAAGAGCTCAGAGCTTGGACTGATGAGGAATAAAATGGGGAAGTAAGGAGGCCTAACTGCAAAACCAACAGGAAACCTTAAACCACCTTCCTCCCATGACCATATAATCACGGGAGTCTTCTATTGGGACAGGAACCTTTAGGTGTGGCTGCAGAGCACACCACACCACTGCCCCATACCTCCCTGCAAATATGACTCCCAAATGACTTTTACATTACACACAGATAAATTTTTCCATAACACTTCCGTGCCTTCATGATCACTGCTTGAACTTGCAAGAGCTGTCAACAGTCAAAGAATTGCAAACAAGTGCCTGGACTTCACACATCTCCCCCACAGGCAAGAAACAAATCCACTGGATTGACTCCAGGTGCAGATTTAATCGAGCACAGAGAAGGAGCTTTTCATGAAGACAGGACTGGTGGGGAGTACACCATGGGTAGGACAAAGCCCAAATATCATCAGTGCCCCCAGCATCTCCATTGGGATGAAAGGAACATGTCCAGAACACAAACTCATGCCAGCCTGCATTCATCTGCAGGTGCCTGAAAATGAGCCCAGGGCAGTTGCCTCAAGCAGAGCACCAGAGCACTGGTGCTTCAAAGCACACAGCAGAATTAGGAGAAGACAGGAAGGATCACCACAAGGCAAAATCTGGCCTGCAGAATTAACACTGTTATGTGCCCCTGCACACCTGAGCAATACAGGTATTCCTGATGGTGATGCTGGAAGAGCTGTACAGCTACATCCTGCCCCTCCAGCCCAGACTCAGTGGGATTTAGTCCCGGGTCTTCTGAGACTAAAGGGAATCTTGTGCTGGAACATTTCTCATATGGCCAATTTCAAAGAAGGTTTGCACTATAAAATTAAGACCAATTAAAACAAACAAACAAACAAACAAGCAGCAAACTGTCCAAGAAAAATGGTCTTTCTGCTTTTGTCCTTGTTCCTTTTCTACCTTCTGAATGGTTTTACCTTTTTCCTCATCTCCCAGGCCATAATTTTATTTTACTTTTTTTTTTAGTTAACACCTTAATGATTTATCAAAAATACCAAACTCCTCTTTTGAAGTCTATTTTCTAGGAACTGCCTCCTCCTAGGAGGGGGGGGAGAAGCAGAAACTATCACAGTAAATCAACTAGCTACAGGTATCTGCAGCAAATGCAACCAAGTTCACAGACATGGGGAACCAAAGAAAATCTATAAACACAGCTGTAAATTGCAAATTGACTCCAAAACCAGACAAGTCCCCCTCTTCACTTCACAGCTAGCTATCCACTCTGCAACTGAAGCACATATCTGAATTAGGTTCAGAGTGAACTGCAGAAAAAGTTAACTGCAAAACCAGATATTTACAGACCACACAAAAGCAGAAACAGACAAATAGAATCAACCACCACAGGAATTGGATCTACAAAATATTTTAGAGATTTTATGGGACTGAGAAAGCAAGCTACCTGGGATGGAATTAAAATTCATTTTAATACAGAGCATATTTTTCACTAGGACAGAAGTGCTGTATCAGAGCCACGCTTGTCAAGCAGGGACACAGTCCAACATACCTCCACAAAAGGTTCCTCCTGGTCAGGTCTGGCACAGTATATAATTCGAATATTCAGGGGCATTTGCTTGCCTTTCATCATCTACCAGTTTGTCACAGTATCCACTACACTTCCCTACTTTAGTGGCAAGAGCTCTTGCCCACAAGCATGACAGGCAGCAAACTGCTTGTGGCACGTTGTGATAAAATCACTTATATGCCTCTCTTCTACCACACTTTCTGTTTCCCCTCAAGGGAGAGTGAAACTTCCAAAATAATCATGCCCAAATTAGGAGTTTCCGTAGGGACTTCCTGGCAGACCTACTTTCAATTTGAAAAGCTTGGATTTATTACAAATAAAGAGACACACCTTTGAGAAACTGTTTCCGGGCAATACTTTCCCTGATAGATATTTAAATAAAACAATGAGAGAAAAGTTCTCAGTGTGACCAGATCTCACCCACCTCTGTTTTTTGGATCACTTACCCTCCTCTTTCATTTTGGTTTTTTTTTGAAAAAAGCAGTAACAACTGAAAAGTGAAATCTAATGCAACATATGACTGCACTAGCTCTGAGCAAAACAAGGAATGAGGACTTCTGTTTTTCATCTTGCAGCTCACAAAGCACCAACAGTAAGAAACTACAAAAATGTAAAAATAAAAGCTATTTGGGATTAGAGGTGTGGTTGCTACATTTCAAATGATAAGCCAAAGTCCTGAGCTCTGCTTCTGAATAGGATAACATACTTTGAAAATAAGAATGTTTAAAAAATATTTTTTTTAAAGACCCATAGATTTTTTTTAAAACAAGTTCATGTTTTAGAGAAAGAATCAGATCACTTTTTAAATCACCATCAAGATACTTCCCACTTAGGGATTTATCTGCTGGGTTTTTTTTTAACTTTAACCCATATCCTTAGCAAAGCAAGTGCTTCAGCATCCAGAAATACTGCTTAAAATGTGTCTGCGCTTCTTTCCCTTAGAAATTAGGCTTTGTATGCACAAGAGACAGAAAACAAACACAGGCATGCCAAGCAGTTAAAACAGATTGCAAAAGCCCCCATATGAAAAAAGACAAAGTCCCAGTCTAAAACCTATCCATCTTACAACTAATATTCAAACAGTATTGCTTCACACACTTGAGAAGAAAGGGTATGGCACAACACCACATATCAACATTTCAACCAGCACACAGAAGTCTCCACTGATGTTTATGTTTACATATACATTTCAGAGCTTCTCTTTGTAGCATATAAATATCAGAATAAGTTAGCAACACTGGCAACACATACTTTTACAGTCTTGAAAAAGGCTGGTATCACATAATGAAAATATTTATGCAACTTCTGCTGGTTAAACACCACATAGCTCTGAGTTGCTTGCCTGCTCTTTCTAGGCAGAGAAGAAAAGAGGACTGAAGGAATGTATTTGTGAGACAGGTAAAAAAACACTATAAAAAGCACCAAAAGAGCAAGTAGTGAGATTCTTAACAGAGATGCACACTTGATATGCACACGCTTCATCCAACAGCAGAAAGCACTCACCTCCCAGCTCTTAGTAGTGGGCTCGCTGAAGAAGTTGTCTATCATGTCAAGTTCCTCCTTTTCTACGACGACAAAACCTTGCTCTTTGGCATCTTTCCCATATATTTCTGGTGACCACTGAACAAAAAATGTGTACAAGTGATCCACCCTGTAAACAGAAGAAGAGGAGACAACCATTGTGGAATGAACACAGCACTGTCATGCAGTACTGAGGTTTTTGCCCAGTGACAAAAAAGGGACAACCATACAAATAGGCCACCCATGTGCTTCCACCCTCACATACCACTCAAGTTAACAGCTCCTTCCACCTGGCAGCCTGAGGCATTTCAAGGTTTCTTTGCTCTCTGTCCACACATTTTTTTTTCCTCCCTTTGTAAAATACAAAGCCTCAAGGTAAAACTGTGTCCTGTCCAGTCCCAGACAATTCATATTATGACAATTATTTGGTATTAGATCATGCTCACAAAAGTTAACTCTCACTTTAAACATTTAGTTTGACCTCCTACATAAACCAAGCCGTTATCACCAGTGAAGTCTACATCCCATTTCTAGCTGCCCTATAAAAGTTACAGACACTAACCACAAAACAGTTCTTTATTCTGTTAGAATGAAGAAAATAAGCAGTAACTAACAACTTTACTAATGGTATAGCACCAGCAGTTTGTGCACTGCCATTAATGTAGTGAGGTCTCAAACATGGTCTTTACAGAAATGCTCTTTTTGGCACCCATAACAATGAGTAAAGCAGTTTCTAAAGAAAGAATTTATGTAGTATATTAAAATTAAAGTGAACACAAGAAATATAGTGGATATAGTGTACTAGAAGTTCAGTTGCCAACAAAAAAACCCAAGCCATAAAACCCATTATAAGGGCAGATAGAATGGTAGTAAGTACTTATGACACTGGATCTTTCTATTCACCAGAAAGTTTTGTCCAGCATTTTTTTAATCAAAACAATCCAAGATCTTAGAAAAATGTAGACATTTTCCCCTTATTACTTCCAGTTACCTGAATTTTTATTTATATATTTTTATATGCACAAACAATATTAAAGCACCATTTCAACAACACTATTAGATTCTGTTCAGGATCACTGGTATAATTCCAGAGATTTTTCTAATCAATTACACATATTTTGTTCTACACACCTATCAACGAGGGCCGGAGAGCCTGATGTCAGCTCTAACTGTATAAACAGACAGCCTTGAATTGTTGCCTGTCCATGAGAGCTGTACTAATCAAAAGTGAGGTATTTAGAGGGGCCTGACTCACTTCGGCCTCAATAAACTTAGACCTGATTTCCACTACCCTCAGAAAGGATGAAGTATGGATTTTGCTTTTTCCTGCCCTCTAATGTATGAACACTCCCCAGATTTGGCATAAACCCCCAAAATAACAAAGGTGTAGTCTGTCCCAATGGTCATATCACTGATGAAGGCATTAAGCAGTGTCAGTTCCCAAGGAATACCAATTGCCACCTGGGCTATCTATCAACCCTTTGAGCTGTGCTCCAGTTTTACACCCACCTGGTAGTCTGCCTGTCCAGGTCACATCTCTCCAACCCGGCTATAAGCATACTATGGGAGGTTGTGTTGAAATCCTTACTAAGGTTGTGGTAAAATAACCAGCCCTTGCTCTCCCCCTGCTCTCAGAACTTGCCATCTCAAACACAAGAGTTGTCTGGTCAGGAGGAAACCAATTTGCCCTCAGTAAATCTACGACATCTGATCCTGGTCATTTCTTGCCCCCCATGTGTGTAGAAACAGTGTCTGGAGGGATGTGCTTCATAATCTTCCCAGGGACTGAGGTGAAGCTGACTCTCCTGTGCTCCCACCAATCCTCCTTGATATTTCTGAAGATGGTTGCAGTGCTTGTCCATTAAGGACCTCTCCCAGTGATCACAATCTTTCAAAGGATGATAGAAAGCAGCCTTGCAATAAAAGCAACCAAGTTACTCAGTACACTCAGAATATTTCCTGTCAGGCCCCATGGACCTGCATATGCTCAGTTTATCTAAGTAGTCCATAACTAAGTTTTCTTCTGCCATGGAAAGGCACTAAACAAATCCAGGCACTCCAGATATAAAAAGCAGCAGCATAAAATCAGAAACAGGTTACTGTAGAAGTGAAGTAATTTTGAAAAGGGATGCAGAGTATACTTTCTCTCCTAATAATATTGTAACATTATGCTATGGTGGCTTTTCCAAGCTACCAAACAGAAAAAAAAAAAAAAAAAGACAATTCTTAAATTAAAAAAACCCACTGCTTGGGGAACACTCTTTTAGCTAACTTGGCAGCTGTGAGGAAATTTATCCTAGAACTCAATAGCTGATTTGGTGATCACATGCTTATATGTGTGTCATGCACTAACAGAGAAACATCAATAAAACATAAAATACTTGGAAAGGAACAACTTCAGAAACCCAAAGTCAATCACGGCAGAAAGAAATTATGCCAAAGGAACAGATGATAGCAGGAATATTTTTCCTAAAGAAGAATCTGAAACAAAAAAACACACAACTCCCCCAACAACCTAGGATACACAAATAAAAAAAGAAAGATGGAACAGTGATTAAAGAGGGAACACCCTCATCTGTAGCCAAATTAAAAGTTAATATGCTTAACAGATATGTTCAGAGTAACACATACGCAGAGGGCATAAAACAAAGCAAAGCTTATAGTGAAGGATTCAGTGGAAAATTAGTTTTGAAAAGTACAAAACATGACAAGGATCATGACAGCAATAGGATAAAAACAGTGTAAATCAAAAGCTTCATGTATGCCACTGCATTTGCTTGGTACACAAGGCACAACCAGCTCTGTGACTGAATGTATCCAAACAAGAGTAGCATGTGCTGAAAAACAGTGAGCAGAGGCTGTGCTTGCAGCGTGGTACTTAACCCTCAGAGGAAGGACCCTAAAGACCTGGGACCTTGCTCTGAATTTTGGAGCAAGACCTCTGCACCTGCACAGTGATGACAATACTCAGGGCAATCCTTGAATGTACCAGGATTCATCAGAAGGAATAAGAGATTGCATTTAGTGGGTGTTTGACACTTTGGTGACCACTGCTAAAATACTCTGGCTATCTCTCATGTTCCATTCCCAAGTGCTGCAGATGAGAGATGGAAACCCAACTGCCACATAGCAAGAGGAGAAAAGAGTTATTTAAGCTCACATGAATGACACCCTGTGATAGCCTATGTCAAGAGGAACTGAATCCTGGTAATTCATCTACAAGCACAACCAGGGACTGGAAGCCAGAAAAATGAAATTAGGTATATAGCCCTGAAAAAGAGTGAAGACAGTTACCAGTAAAACACACCAGACAACTTTTCACGTTACAGTTGACCCCTGAAGGAGAACCATAAGTTATGTTTCTTCTAAAAGATATACTTTAATTTAGACGGTCCCAAACTGCCTTCATCACCACCACCATTTCTGCTGATATGGCAGAAATATCTGACTTATTTGAGGGCAGAAGCAAACCATTTATCTTTAAGTTAATGTCTTCAAGTCAGTCACATTTGGGAGGGGGGCTAGTTCCAAATTTGTGTGCTTGGGTAGTGAGATTTTGTGCATCCTGTGGTACATCCTGTTCTAAGGTCCTAAAGCCAACCACATCTCCAGGCCCAGAAACAGGAATTAATTCAGGAATCCTACGACTTTGTTATAAACATGCCTGACTAGATGACAACAATCCTTCATGAATCTTACAAAGGCTAAGGTAAAGCCCTCATATGCTTATATAAACTTATGAGTTCTCAGTATAGGATATTAATTTGTAGATACAAGATGCTTTTCATAGGTTTCACCTGTATAGTTTGATATCTTTTTATATAGCTTGAGATCATCTATATAGTTTGATATCTTAATTATCAGGCATCTAGGACTGCTATTTTGTAAGATTAATTCAAAAGGAGTCTAAATCTGAGCTTTATGCTTAATATTTAATTATTGACTGAGAAATTTGTCAGTGTTAAAATGAGGAAATGACTTGTTCAAACACCTTTATAAAAAAAGAAATTCTGTATTACTATCTCTGCCACAGTGCAAGGCATTTTCCTGTTCCAGGCCTTGGGGAAATCTGTGACATAATTACTGACCTACTACAACTCAAAATCCACTAGGGGTGGAAAATCTACATACCATTTAAGCATAAATCCATGTAGTAAGAGCAAACACATACTTACCCTCTAACACTGTAAGCTATACCCATTGCAAGACTTCTCAGCGATACAATCAATCTCTATGACAAGGGTGCCTCTCTGCTCAGCTGAACCAAAGAGAAGCTGTCCTAAACTAAGAAATCTGTATATAAAGGAACTCAAGATGTCCATCTCCCCTGTTACGTGTCAAGGCAAACACCACTATGATCGAGTGGGCAGTGCAAAGCAGCCCCGTGGTCACTGATTAACTCATCCGTGCTCTGTGGGTCACAGGGTGATGCGTGCCAGGACACTTAGCACCAGGGAAGCCATGTAGGAGAGAAAAAAACAACAAAAGCCACAAAAGGCAGACAAGACACAAGACTTATTGACAGCCTGTATAAAGAATATCAGCAGCTTAATAGTCTCTTCTCTGTATTAATGTTTCCAGAGGCTCCCATTTAAAAAAAAAAACAACACAAAAAACCCACCCCCCCACACCCCCCCAAAAAAAAAAAAAAAAAGTTATAGAGAGAGGGGAATGAAAGCAGCAGCAGCCTGCAAATGGATGAGCAGCTCTGCTAGGAGCAGCAGGCTATGAGACCCAGGCTGCAAATGGAGCCATTTTTGCATGTGGTGACAGAAGCTGTTTTAACAGCAAACACTAAGAGAGCAAGGGAAAATGTAATTAAATGCAAATTAGAGGAAGGTATAGCTTACAGGGCAATGATATCTGAGCACACCCATCTTTTAAGAATGTACATCCCATTCTGGTTTGCTGGTTTTTTTGGGCTGTGTTTTTTTTGTTTTTTTGTTTTTTTTTTAATTGCTACGAAACATGAAGATGCTGCACAAGCTACTGTGACTGCACTGGACAGAGTGTTTTATTTATGCTCCTTTATGGCCAATGAGATAAATGTATTCTTGATATTTTCATGCATGAATACAAATTGCATTCCAAATGTCTTTAAACTTTGCAAATTATTTGAGGCTTTGTGTCAAAATATACTGCCAAGCTATCCCAAATGACCTGCTCCCTGTGGCACTCAAGATGCAACAGTGGTAGTTGTATATTATGCAGTACTGGTGAAAGAATATCACCAGCAGGTAGGAAGCAAGGCATTTTGCTTTGAGAAGGCATCCTCAAGTTTGGAGAAAATACTGACTTGTTAGGAAAAGTCATGTCTTGCATTAATACAGAGGAGTGGGTCTAGCATTTAACTTTTGCCACAACTTCTACATGATCTTTTATGCACCTCTGTGGTGCATAAACAGGCATACATGAATAGCACCAAAATGACCCAGTCTTGTACTACATTCATCACTAATTTTGATCAAGATCAGAACAGCAGCTCTGCCAACAAAGATCTGCCCTGTCAACCTGCACAGCCAAGTGCTGCTGCAACAGCTCGCTGAAAAAATTACATTTTTCTCATTCTAAAAACTTAGGAATAAACCCCTTGTCAACACTTCAGTTTATATGTGGATTAGGTTCCCTCACTAATGAGAAAATTTCTGCCCATAAAATGACAAGCAAATGAGCTGTTTCCCAAGTTTGAGGTAAGCTTAGTAGATTTGCCTGTTGCACAGAACAAGGATCAGAGACAACCTCAGTTCAGCTCAGCAGCTTTATTCAGTATTAGATACACTATCCCTAAAGCAAAAACTGACCTTGTGTTATATTACAGCATCCCTCCAATTCCTTGAAGTATTTACTCACACTTCAACCCAGAATCTTCTGAACCCACCCTTTGGCAATCCCTGAGGAGCCAAGGACTGGGTTCAGCAGATAGCAAGCAAACCAAAAGCTATCTTCAGCTACACTCCCAATGGCCACATTCCAGGTGGATTAAATCTCCCCCACCTCCTGCAGTTCATGAACTCCCACACTACTGGTCTGCTCAAAATTCTTATTTCTAGAATCCAAGAAACAAAACATTTACAACACATGCTACAAATCTGAAAATACAACTAAATATTCTGAAAAATTATTTTTTTATATTATATTAAGAAAAAATGACTGCATTTTAAGAAAGATACCTCTAAGACAAATCACCAGTTCAGATTCTTCCTTCATGGTAGCTAATTCACCTGAAGTGTGATCACTGCTTTGCCTATTTTGGTTCATCAACAGACCAGAGAATTGCTCTAGCTGCTTTCTAGCAAGAGAAGCATCAGGAATTTGATTTTTCCTCACAGCCAGTGAAAATTCTTGGGTGATTTATGCTTTTTTTTTTTTTCCCTCTCTCTCTACAGTATTGTTTATGCATACATACACATCTACAGGCACATAAAAGATGTAAATGTATTTTACCATGAAAGAAGGGACCCTTTTTAATGGGTCTGAAAGCAGAAATAGCCACACTTATTCCATTAGAAGCATCTCCTCTTTCCACATCATGCCCTTTGCTCATGTGAAATACCTATTTTTTAGAGCTGGCACCTTAGTGAATTCCCTACCTCTCTTGTCACTGCTCCCCTTTTCCCCTTTCCCTCACTTCCTAGACTACAGTCAAAACCCAAACCACCCCCCACTGCTTTATTCAAGTGGCACCTGACCCCTTCTTCTCTCACACTTGGAGCCATCTTAGACCAGCAACAACCACTGCTTTATTTGGGATGCAATGAAACGAGGGCATCCCTCTTCTCATCTTCGCATTCCTGCTGCACTTCACACCTTGGATCACAGAGGGAAAGTCAGATTCAACTCCAGAAAGCACTACACATCTAATAAAACCAAGAGACAAAGATGGTTTTGTACCACTCACTGCAGCCTACCTTTCCCGAGGAACAGCAAACCAATACTCTGGTTGCTTTATCTTTTTAGTGTACTGTTGAGACATGGTGGTGCTCTGAGATGCAAAGGACTTTCTCATGGGCTTGCCTACTTTAATGCACAGAAACATTGGAGGAGTCTTGCTCTTTTCCTCTTTTGAAGGAAGCATATCTGAATGAGAGACAAAAGAAATGGGCTGCTTACAGAAAAGTACAAATTTTGCAACTGATAAAACAGTCAGAAAGATTAATAATCTTGTGCAAAGTAATAGTCAGTACACAGAATTAAACCTGACAAGTCATTCAATAGCATAGCTGGTTTAATAAATCCTTGTTCATCCTAAACTGTGGCTATTTACTCCCATTTCATCAGTCTGCATCCCCTCAGGTGTACAGCTATGTACAGAACACCCCTGTAAAATAAATCAGTAAAATGATCAGGTTGGGTGCAAACTGAAATATGAAGCAGGAAAGTAACAGGGACAGTGATTGGGAAACCTGTGCAGGGTAACCCTGCACACACACAAAGCCTGATGAGTTCCTTGAGTCTGATGGTCAGACAGCCATACAAACAAATTTTGCCTGCACAAGTCAAGCATGAGAGCAGTTTAGTTTAATTAAAAGGCTAGTGTGACAAAAAAAAAAAAAAAAAAAAAAAAAAAAAAGGATAATAACTATAGCTTAAATCTGATTGAAGTTCTCATTTTTTTAGGAGTACACATACAGCTCTTTTTTTCTCTCCTAGTGAGAAAACCACCAAACACCGTTAGTGAGATATAAACCTTTCTCAGAGAAAGGAAAAACATTTTAAGAACAACTGCTTTTAAAATAAAGACTTCCATTCTAATCATTCTCTCACCATTTGATACAAATCAAGGGCATGTCCATTGGTTCAAACTACCAACAGAGTAGTATGGGAGCTCCAGGACAGAATAGTGCCTAGAAGCAGTAGAAACAGTAATATGTGTACGTGCTGCCTAAACTGAGATTTCATTTTGTTATATGCTTTCCAGTGGCAGCCTGAGTTTTATTTATTATAACTCAATGACCAATCATGACAAAATGATCAAATCAATAATACCCTAAGTATATTCTTGTTTATCACTTCTTTATGGGTTTCCAGAGCATGAAAGACACCAGACAAATCCCACTAGCATCAAGAATACTTTGGTATCCCGTCCTGTACAGCAATGCACCATGACTTTGGATACTGTCAAACACGGATAGACTTCACTAAAGCAAGAGAAGTTACCAACACAGTCACAGTTCTTAGGCCATGAAGTGTCCCTGTCAATACTGAAAATGGATGATATTTCACTGTCCTTCTTAAAGCCAGTAAAGAGAGATGAAGATATTAGCGGTGATCACTGAATATAGAAAGAGCACACGAGCTACTTATTGAACTAGGGAATTTGAAGGGTTTTCTCTCTTCCAAACAACAGATAATATAAAGAATAAAATACACACAAGAGTTTAAAAAAAGACCATGTATTTACAGAAAGAGAAAAATTAGAGCAGAAGGCTATCAATTCAAAGGTTACCGTCATAACGCTGTCCAAGTCTCAGAGGAAACAAGGATAACCAGAGACCTACCTTCAATTGGCACTTGAATTTTCTGCAGCAGCCACAGTCTGATTTCTGATTGATTGTCTAACTGTGTTTCTTGACAGGTCTTGTCTATAGCTGGTACTAAGGAAGAGTCCACAGACTCTTTCAGATCCTTTTCCTCTGCTGCTGCTGAGCTGATTTCTAATGAAGGTGCTTTCCTTTCAACACAGCAGGAATCAAGAGCCATACTTTTAACTGTATGGACTTCATTAGGTTGGGACTTTGAACAGCTAAGTGTGAGGTCTATGCCAATTGCTTTAATATTTTCACCTTTCTGGATTTCAGCCTTGTGTAAGTCTTCAGATGACTGAGACCCATTCCCATCTTTATTGAGGTAAAATTCAATAAGTTTATCTTTCTCTAGCTCTTTCTTAGTGTCCAGTGCAGTCTCCACCTTACCTGTCGGGGAACTGATACATTTGTTTACTTCTGGAATAACATCTTGCTTTTCACACAGCTCTAAGTCTAAGTCAGCTTTAGGTTCAACACTGTCCTTTTTTTCCAAGGAATCAACTGTCAAGTGCTCCTGGACTTCTGTAGTGGGTTTGGTTACCTGCTGCTTAGTTCTCCCCAACTCCCTGGGGTCAGCCAGCAAGCCTTCCATTACCGAGATTTTCCTGTCCAACCCTCTATCCATACGAGATGAAGCCTTTTCCAGCCTAATGAAGTCATCCTCTCCTTCTTCTAAAAGCAATTTTTCTTTGGTTTTGATTTCTGAAGCATTTTTTTCTCCAGAAGACTCCTTGGCACATGGATCTGCAGCAAACTTTTCCAGATGCTCAGTGGCAGTGACATTGTTGGGAAACTCCCGTGACTTTGACTTGACTGAGCCTGTACTCTCAGAAGACTGAAGAACTTCAAAATCAGCAGACTTTTCCTTATCTGAAGGCTCTATCTGTTTGGCACCCACAGCAATGGATGTATCCCCATTCTGCTGCCTCTTTTCCTTGCTCAGCGATTTGAATTTGCTGAAAGGATTGATATCTTTCTCAGAAGACAGATCTTCCCATTCTCCTGGCCTGTACAGAGGACAAAGATCCTTTGGTATGTCACTGTCAGGGAAAATGATGGATGCACATAGGATGTTAAGCAAAATGGAAACAGAAAAAAAAAATGGAAAAGAAAAAAATAATATACCAACTTAACTTATGCTCTGAAACTCAACAAAAAATTACTCTCTCCAAAATAAACATGCATCAGCAGAAAAAAATTAAAGAAAATGGAGAAAAATGAGGAAACGATAACACTGAAATAAAATGAGCAAACCACTTGAGAGAGTATGCCACATGGGTGAATGGGTACACATGTAATAACAATGTGCCAGTCATCAGAAGTTCAGTAACCAAAACCACACAGGACATGTACATAACTGCTGGGATTTCATTCATACCATATTAATATTGTTAATTAATTAATATTAATATTCCCACACCTAACAATGAGTCAAACTCTACTATCATCTATCCTTCCCTAATCAGCACAACTGTATTTTTGAGAAGAAAGCAAATCAGGGACAAGCCATAGTCTGAACACACTACAAAACATTAACAAGCAGAGTTGTTTTTTTTTCCTTTTCTTTTTCTCCATTTAGAGTAATGTACTGGTTGAATTCAGACTTCACTAATGATTTCTTTTTAAAGGACAATAATCATAAAACATTTCAAAATGGGAAATTCTTAAAAACTTAACAGCATACAACTTCATTTCTTCATTACTCTAGAAAGTCTGAGGTGAGTAAGAATACAAGATTCTCATCACTTAGAAGTTACAAAGAAGTTACTAGACACTCTATTAATGAGGGTAACACAAGTATCTGGAAAAAATTTCTTGAAATGAAAAAATGGAGGGAGGTATATGAATATAATTGATCAAAAAGGTGTTGCCTTTCAGGACAAAACCTTGCTTAGCACAAATACATAAGCAGTGCCTGGATTACACATAAATGAAAACAAACTACCACAGAAAGTCTCTTACATATTACCAATGTGAATTATCACTGAATTTCTGGTTCTGAAGTGGAAGTATTTTGCACACTGGAATTTCTGTCAAAACTGAAGATGGTGGTTAAGGTGCTGTTATCTTCAAAAGTTTTAAATGCTCCTCTCAGAACAGTCCTGGTAGCATAACAAATGATGCAAATCTAATCCTCCTCGCTTCCACTGCAACAACCCCAGGTCACTGCAAGACCCCAACCATGCCATGCTACCACTGCTTTTAATTACTGTTTTTTTACTGGCCTCCTTTGCACTTTGGTACTCATATTCATGACTCTTTTCTCTTTACTGCCACTGAAGTGTTCTAAAAAGAAAGTGGAACAATACAAGTTAATCACTCCTTTGCTGGCACTTTCCTACCCTGATTTGTTTTAGCTATGCTGTGTGAAAACTCTTCCCCTTCACTTCTTCCCCACTCCATTTCCATGACCCTTACTGAAAATCTGTAAATGTAAGTTCAGGGAAGAACACTCCTTACGATGGCAAGGCATCTTTAATCTTCATGTGAGAGATGTCATTGTAGAGAGCTATTGAGACAACCTCCTCCATGGGGCAGATGAGCCCATATTCTTCACAGCCATTTTCAATTACCAGAGGATCAGACTTATGTGGGTCAAACATTATATTGTTTGGCGTTACAATCATGACTCCTCCAACTACGCCCTAAAATAGGAGAAGGAAGAGTTAGCACATTACATATAATTCACTCATCATTTGGTATTGGCTTTTAGGTTACTATGCTAAAAAGAAAAGCCTCTCTCCTGTCATGCAATGTTTGCTAACAAAACATCTTGGGTTCCAGTTGCATCAAGTCAGACATTGTAAGAAGAGTAAAGAAAAAGATTGCTTAGTGACACCCAAGTTTCTGGCTGATAAGGAAAGATATCTGAACTATTCAACCTTCATTGCTGGCTGCCACAAGCCAAAACTGCAGACTGTTAGTCAATTTCAAACAAAATAGGTTAGTGGATTTAAAAATAATTTTAGAAAAAGAAGTATCATTTTATTCCAAATGTAGCCACCTTCACAGGATAAATCAATTTGTATGCAACCTGCACACTTGAAGGCAGTCATATTCATGCAAGTATCAAGGTTGTTATGCTAAGCTACATTATAGTTACCCTTGATCTACTCTCCAAGAGGTACATGCAAAAAAAAGGCATATCTAGGGATTTGATACAAAACAGCTTTTCCTCAACATAGAAGCAGCTTCTAACACTGATTCAAGCTTATTTTGCACAACAGTATAACATTTAATTCTTCAAAATGTGTTCTGGCCATGGATTTGATAAAAGGCTGCATCCATCATTAGTCACAATTCAACCTATGGCAACTGACCACATTTCAAAGTTAAAAAAAGACTTCCAATGTCTTGCTCCTTCACCCCTTTCTTCCAGATAAGCTACAAAATGTGCGTAAATCATGACATCTGACAAATAGGAGCCACAGATCAACAGAAATGACGTGCACTCTAGGTACTATTTTTCCAGTCTTGCAGCCATAAAATTGGCAATCTGTATCCCTTGCACCTAGGTATCAGATAACAAAGAGACAATATTGCCCTAATTTACATGCAAGATACCAAGTAGCCCTCTATTACTTTCAACAAAATGGCAGACTGAAAAATTGCAGAGTGGTTAAATTCAGTCTACATCTACTCAATATAAAAAGCTGAAAACTGTAGGTGTAAACATAACCATCCTAAAAAAAAAATCAGAACTAAGGGGAAAACTACCATGGGAGGCATCTCCAGTGTTATAAATTACAGCGGATCTGAAGACCAAAATGTGCAGAGATCCAGTTGAAACCAGAGTCAACAAGAGTAAATATATCAAAGTAGACACTCAAGAAGACACTGTCTGTGAACTTAAGAAAAGAGGGTTAAAACACTGCCCAAACTTTGTGCCTTCACTTCTAGAACAGCTGCTGTAAAATTCAAGGTTGCAGTCCCAGTGGGAACACGTATGTTACAAGAATGCTTGCAAGGAAAAAAAGTTTGGACCATGCACTATGTATCTTTTTATTAGGGTTTGTATGACATTCATTAGGAAGTGCAGAAGCAACGTGGACATTTATTTGGAAACAGTGCTCTGGAGACAGTTAAAATTTACCTTAAAAGTCATACATGAAATAGATAGTGCTTATTTGATAAGGCTGTTTCACAATTTGATGGAACTGGACAACTAATCCTGACACGTCATAGCTCTAAAGTGCAGTTTTCTCTGTACCTAGCAATACACTCTGAAACAGTGAATTCTGGCAAGACACAGTAAAGGAATGAAGACAGGTAGAAAAGCTGTTCTTTCATAAAACAATTATCATAAAAGATTAAACAATTGAAAGAACAAAATTATATGGGACATGACTACCATAGCAATAAACACAGCAGTGACAGATAAAGCCACCATAACACTTGTGTGTCCTATCCAAACATGGATCACATTTAACTCCTCTAGTATTTACCTCTCACTTAGCCAAGCAGATTTTTTTTTTTTTAAGGAATCTCAAATAGTGCTCAAAAGCCAGGTTCCACCTACCTTACCATCTGTGAAGTAACGACAATTCATTTTTAAAAATTTGACCACTACAGGCTCATCCTCTTCTGAGGTAGAGGACAGGACTCTCTCAACTGGTTTGAAAGCTTTTCTTGCCAAATCAGCATCCTTAAAAGAACAAAAATATCAGTGCAAAGAAACAGGACCAGAATAATGTACTTTTAGACTTTGGGTAACTAAAAGGCCAGGTTCAACCAATATTTTTCTTTTTGCTTAAGGAATAAAAATGGTGGCCATGGATGTATGTACATATGTATGTACATTTCCCACAGTATTCTGTATGCAAGAAAAGCCTTGGAACATTACAAATACCTCCATCCAAACAACAGGAATTAAACACCAAGAAAATCAGCTCACTGTCACTTCATCCACCCTGAAGCCCTCTCCACACAGTGTGCTGCTGTAATTACCCATGCAGGTGGAACAGAGATACAAGACTAAAATTAAACTGTTATTCACTTCAGGCTTCTCTCCACTCTCCTTTAATTAGTTACAGATTTGAAACGTCCAATTGCTTTAACAACAGTAGGTGGATAACCAACTCCTTAAAACTATCTAAAATCATCCTGGCCAATCATTCTTGTAAGGAAAATGAAAGATCAGCCAAGATCTTCACTAAAGATTAAATCTAGCAGTCTATATAACACAAGCCTACATATGGGTACCACTATAATATGATTAAGTAGAAAGAAATTGACTGCTCAGACTGAACTAACAGCCTCTGAGCTCAAGGATCCCAAGGCTCTGGACTTCAGAGCCGTGTGAAAAATTCCAGGGTGAAATATGACATAATTCCTCAAATTTAACTTTTTAATAATATAAACTATGCAATACATCATTTTCAATTGTTTTGATAGACTCGGGGTCCAAATGAATTTATAAACTGGGTTTCTATGCTCAGATATAATTTCTTTAATTTGGAGTATTTTAGAGATGATAAACTTTGTAGTACAGAAAATTAAAATTAAGTGTTAGTCAAAACACTACACAAAAGGTCTGTACTGTAACCTCAAAAAACTGCTATTTACATAGCCTTGAATCTCAGCTTCAGAATCAGAAATTATTTTGTGAGTTTAAGATCAGTGAACCAATGCTGTACTTACAGGGAGTTTATCATATTCGGCATCAGATGATGAAGGAGAAACGTGAGCACCAGAACTAAAAGACAGCCTCACAGTGCTTGTTTCTGGCACAAAGAGAATCTAAAGACAAACACATGTTAAAATAGTAAAATAGATGCTTCAAAAAGCTATTCACTCGAATGACAACCCAGTACTGATTACTCGTGATTGCAATACACTCCTTAACAACTACTTATTCATAGGTGGAGATGGTGGGACATACGCAGGTTTAATTAATTTACAGGATCTACCTGCATATTTTGTTTTGCAGCACAGGCAAGAAAATGAAACATTTTCCACAGAATGAGGACTTCCATTATCCCTTAAAGTTACAATCCCAGTTTGTCTTGCAACTATGGCGACTACAGAACAAGTAACTGTAAAATAATTAGGAACAGTTATTAACTTGGAACAGCAACTTCTCATATAAAGAAAAGGCCATCACTGAAGATGAGGGATTTTTAAGTGTTAGAAGTTTACAAGACCTTTCTATAAGTTGGCTTTTTCCAAAAACACATTTGTATTTCCAAATTTAAGAAAAAAAATCTTTAAATGAACCACTACTTTAACATCATGTACTACATTTCAAAGAAAAGAAATACTTTGGTTTTTTTCTTTGCTCACAGTGAACATCCCAGGTTTTCAGTACAGCAGTAGTAAAACTGCAATACAGCTTTGGACCTTCACTCCAAATGAAAACAGTAATTTACAAAAAGTCAGAGCAAAGAAATATAGTTCTAAAGTTAAAAAAAAATATTCACAGTTTAGTTTTAAACTTAAAACAGTAAGCAAAATGGTTTTATTTTTCTGATCCCAGCTTTTGTCTGCCGGGAATTTTTAGGCAAGTCACGTAATCTTTTTGTGCCTCAGTTTCCCATCTGCCTATCAGGACACTTCAATCTCTTCACGCCCATGATGCAGAATTAGAGATCAATTCTTCATGAACCAGTTGTTAGACTTCACGTTTGCATTTCCATTACTTGAGCTTGTCCCCAAACTGGTCTTATCTCTGTTGTTTTTTTTTTCTCATCTTATAGGAGACTGACTCATCTCCAACATAATGGCAAAGAGCCATTCAATTACAGTATCTAACTCTCTAAGCCTGTGATGTGTTATATATAGCATTCATTTAGGCTTTTCAAGAATCCAGGTCCCTTGCAACAGCTACAGTTATCTCTTGAGCTTCAGTTATCTTTAAGCTTTAGTGATAGCAAATAAGTAACAGAAGTCAGATATGACAATTACAAAGCTTCCCGCCCTAGCTCCAAGTAATGACCCAGTGAGCTCTCCCCATTTGAAGGATTTAAATTACTGTCCATTATCCTTGTATCCAAGTACCTGTAAGATACATGAAAGTAGTAAGAAGCTTTTAAATACATAGCAAATAATCAGGTTTCAGGTATTAAAAAAACATAAAACATTTACCTGGCCTGGCACAATCGTCTGCGTGAAAAGCTTATTGAGCTCCACAAGCTTGTTTGGGGTGATGTTAAACTTTAATGCTATACTGTTTATGGTGTCCTGGTTTCCAGCCTGAAGAAAGAGTTGAAGCTTAAGTTGAAGCTTAATGAACACATCCAGCACACCAGTTTAACTAAAACCATCTATAAGACTACTTGCAGAGAATAGATTTGATGATCTCAACACACTCTCAGTTTAATAGCTTATGTGATAAGCTAGTATCAATTAAAAAAATATTCTCTCCTACTATAAAGTAGACAAAATAGAGAAGCATTACAGATGTCCCTCTCTTTTCTCACAAAACTTTAAAAGAGCACCACCTTACTTTGAACTTGTCTGGCAGGTGGGGAAAGGACACACACTGGAAAGTTCATTACACCTTTAGAAGCTGGAGCACATCAGGCATTTGTCCTGTTCCCAGCTGTGATGCTGGGACCCTTGTGTGTGATGGAGTGTGGGGTTAAGGGACCTGGCTGGATCACACAGAGGCAGACCTTCAAGGCATAGCCAGTCCTCTGAGTTGATTCAGCAGGCTACTGCCACCCCACTCCAGCTTAAAGTGGTTTCACATCATCTCAGGACCAACACCCTTGAAGACCTAAGCAACACTATAGAAGTATTTTTCAGGATAACAAAAACTATTACTCGACTGAAGACCCATGCTACTAGAGTAAAATAGGACTGGCAGCTGTGAGAAGAGGCAGAGGAACTGGGCTGAACAGGCTTCAGGATGTGGGTCCATCTCTTCCCACACAATGATTTTTGGAGCAATCCCTATTGAAATAGGCACCAACTGCAGCCATTATTCACTTAACAGTTTTCAGCTTAGTGCCTCCAGCTCTTTCTCCACCTCAACAACCTCATTTTCAAAAAGAAGGCATGAACAAAACACACACCAATACTTACAGTATATTCTATGGTACCATGGGGTTTCTGAGAAACCATTTTTTTCTCTTTCTTTTCATTGGTTTTGTTTTGATTATCATCTAAAGAGAAAAAAAATATTTGATAATTGACTTTCAAGATGTCTATTAACATGTTTTGAAAGAAGTCAGCAGGATGTACAAATTATAGCTGTGAACAAGAACAATAGGGCACATCAAAAACACCTATTAGGCCTTAAAATTGCATTGCAAAGCAAGCAAAACTTCATCAAGTAGAGTAGGTTTAGTAACCATTCAGGAACTCTGCAAGAGTAATGTATACGTGATACCACACCAACACAGAACTGGTCCCATGTTTTTCTCTGTGATTCCTACATAATTCAGCTGTTGGATACAAGTACTTTGTGTGATGAGGTGCTCTCAGGGCTGAGGCAGAAACCAGCAGATGAGTGTACTCACAGACACTGCATCAGTATGACTACCACTAATACTGGCTAATCACCACCAGCAGCACATCATATTTAAATCTAATATAAAGTCACAAGGTAAAAGTATGCTAAGAATCCTGCAAAAAGTGCATGCACACAGCATAGTCAAATAACAGAAAGCATAAAGCTGATACAGAAGACATTTTCCATCAGCTACAGCATGCGAATCTCATTGTACCTGCAGAAGCTCTTGCAAGACCCGAAAGTCACACAAGAGCTCACAGGAGGACAAGCTGAGCAACTATTTCCAACTTATCAAAACAGAGACTGAACAAGGCCCAAGGATTAGGGAAGATGCCTGCTTCCCAGCCAACCCCAGCTCCCCAAAAGTGATGCTGGCCCAGAGGGCTGACCCTCCTCACCCTGAGCCCACACTTGCCTACCTGGAGGGGATGAGGGCGGCATGCAGCCCCAGCTCCAGGAGCAGGGCTGGGATGGAGAGAGACAGTACATGGCTGACCCACTCACCCAGCCCGCTCACCCCTGACCCCTTGTAAAGTTCCTGCTGCCTCTGGCAGTGTGGTGCAGCCCCGCTGGGCCAGGGAGACGTGAGAAGGCAAGGCAGAGCTGGGCACAGCAAAGCCAGCAGCCAGGACCAGGAGCAGGGAGACTCTGCCCTCCTGGGACAGCTCCTCCTGCAGTCCAAGTCAGCAGCTCTGGAAGGAGATGAGGGAGGAAAGGACAGGGAATGGTAGCACAGGACTTCTGGCTTGCATTCAGGTTTTGCTGCAACCTTTGCTATTTCCAGAGAGCAAGAAGCAGATAGTAAAAAGAAGGGTGAGACTCACCTGCCCCAGTGTAATGTACACAAGAGGAAAGGAGGGGCCCAGAAGCATGCTGTACCTGACCCTTCTGCCAGCCCATTTCCACATCAAGATTAATGCTGGGGCTGTCTCAGCATCTTTCAGAGGCTGCACGGTCAGATACCATCTCCTTCAGTCAACAGAGACTCACAGACCGCTGTACACACCTGAACAGACATCCAGGTGCTACTGCAGGGGTACTCCACCCACTACTCACCAAGGATTCAGTCATGAGAAGCGCCATGGACAGTCATACAACAGACAGCCAAGACATTTTACCATAATGTAATAGAGGCAGAAAGCATCCAGAGACTAAACACAGACAAGGTAAGTCCATGTGAATAGTACACATTACATAAAGAACAGAGGTAGGGAGAAAAAGATCAAGATGATGCTGGCTTTTCTGGCATAGCATTTTGGAGCTGAGCACCACTCAATGATCTCAGACATTTAATCTCTGAGACTGGAGACCCCCAGTAAAACTTCAAAATTAGCATTCTTTCTCCCTTTTTCTGGACGTTTGCATTTCCACCACTGTCACACCATCTTCCTCCAAAATCAAAGCAGTCAGTGGTGAAGAATAGAAACACAGGTAATGACAACATTAGCAGGGCAGGGTATTAAACTATCAGGAACACAATGCCAGTATGGCAGATGAAGAAGTGGCAAACAGTGGATGTTTCCTTAATCCATTATTTACATACAACTGCCAACAGAGCCATAATCCCATCTCAAGAAACTACCTTAAACTCCCTGGAGTGAATTTACACTACTCTGTGCTAACTCAGGAGCACTTCAGTTATTCCAGCATAAGTAGAACCACGTATCACACCCACGCAGGCCAACTACCCAAGGTGCCTATGATCTACCAGCAGAGAGAGAAGAAAGGCTTACGGGTAGACTTCATCTTCTAGTAAATTATTTGATCTATCCAGAAAAACTAGATAACTATTCAGATATATTAAAACTTGCTTAGCTCTGAAACAGCACACTAAGTAGGAAACAGAACAATTATTTCATACAAACGAGACGTGCAGTAGTAGTAGTAGTAGAGATGTAGAAAAAGGAAAACATTTTGTACCGATCGAGTGTGCAAAAAGTTCAAGTCTGTGTGTGGCTAGGAGGAATAACAATACGCAATACAAGCAGTTTCTCTGCAGAGGTTAATAAGTTTCGTTCCCAAAGCTTTATCTTTGGTGAGCACTCACCATGCCACATTGGCACAAGACCAAAAAATATTCTAGCAATAGAGGTATATTTCTCCTCTGCAGCTTCCTACCTGAGAGGGGATGTTCCTCTCTCTCATACCCCAGTAAAATACCTTGTATTTTTCAGGTCCTCCTAATGGGCTGCATAACTTTGGAGATAAAAAAATCCCAACAACCTATCCAGTGAAAAGTTATAATTTGAAATACTGTGTTACAAGGCGTTAGGTAATATGCTGTAGTTCTTAGCTGGCAGGACTGTGGGTCTGTTTGTTTAGCAAGGTCTCCAGCACAACCATGCACATACAGGAGGGTGAGCCAGATAACCACACATAGTTGGAAACTGAAAACTGCACAGACAGACAAGAGAGAAGCTGAGTCTAGTCTAAACACAATACAGTACTTCTTTTGCCAGTAAAGGTTAATAAATCCTAAATAAGCCTAACAATGAGACAGTGTGTTTTGCTTTCACATCTACATGATAGAACACACGCTGTTTAGCCTGTTTAGCTACAGGCCAAAAGAAGCAGTCACAGTTTGTGAACTTATTTGTCTTTTAAAACAAAAATCTGGTACTTGTTTAAATACCTTTTTCTTCCTTGATTTTTTTTGTTTGTTTGTTTTTTGTTTTTTAAATCCCACCAGCAAGGGGTTCTGGACACCCTCCTTACAGTGAGCATAACAGCTTGGCAGGCTTTAGCAATTACAAACAATATTGTACCACTATGAACAGTGGAAATTCTTAGCTATTTTGAATTTTAAATTGTGCATATAAAGAATCATAGAAAAAAAAAACAACTTTAAAATAGTACATTAAAACATTCAAATCTTTAGAGGAAAAGAAATCCAATAAATCCATTAAATCTGACAGGCACTGCTAATCCCACATACTGTACTCATAGTGAGGCCAAGGTCACAAAGCACAGTCTGCATGAATGGTTACAGTGGAGGGGGTGGAAAGCCTGGTAAACAACCAAAACACCACAATATGCTATTTCTCCAGCTCCCTTACTCCCTTACACTCTCTCATTTCTCCTTCTAGAAGCCAGGTGTTTTCTGGTGTGATCTGAAGGTAGCTATCTCTAGCTCTAGCAGCAGTCCCAAAGGCACCCAGTGACGATGGAGTCCTTGGAAACCACATTTATTTCAGACAGAATTAGATGGAAAAGTCACATCTCTCCACAGGCTTTAAAATAAAAGCCATTGGCTACTTCCTGTACTTGGACAGCTGCTTAGTGGTGAAGTAACTCACAGCTCTGGCTCCCAAGTCTTCCGGCACTGCATGTACACTGAAGATGGGATCGTATAGCCAGGAGAACCAACTAGGTGTTAATGCAAATTTCATCACACTGCATTTTTATGAAAAGGGCAGAGTGGGTGGACTGAACCTCCCTGTCATTTCAGGAAACATGCAAAATAAGAATTATGCAAAACAAGTAAAATTAATAAGCAATGAGAAGAAGAATTCAAAGTAAGAACAGGCAAGAAAATACAGGTCTATTGAAAACAGATAGGTCTAGAATAGGATTTTTTCTGCCCTTACTGGTATATTTAATACCTCTGTTTCCTAGCAGACTTTTCATATTTCACTTTGCAATGCTACAAGAAACTTTACCAAAAAAGAGTTAGTCAGGAAAAATTTGGAAAGCAGCTCTTGAAGGAGTATGACAAAGGCATCAGTTTATAACCCAAAAGACCTTGACATATGATAGGAGAGTTACACCTCTGCAGCTAGAGTAAATAGCTGCATATCAACAGAATTAATAAAGTAAATAGCATCAATAGATCCCCGGGCTGCTCATGCTGACAAACCATGTGCCACTGCAAGACAAAACCATCAACACCAACCTTAGGGACTAACCTGCTGCTGGCCAAAGTCAGTGCAGGGCTTCTCAGTGCTGGCAGTGACAACTGCACCTGCCCAGCAGCTCCTGAGCAATCAGTCAGGCTGGTGCCTGGTAATGGAATGGTGAAGTAAACAAGGGGCCAAAGGACTGACCACTGCCTACCCCAGGTAAACAAACTCAGTATCCTGAGAGAATAGAGGCAATGACATGCTTAGACCAAAAGTCCATTTTACTCATTAATCTATGTCTTACCAAACACTTAGGCAGCATGTAAATAGGTCTTTCTAGTCTTTCCCCTGACTAGTTCCCTTGGCTTCTAAAAATCATGGATTTCCCAGGATAGAGAAGCAGCATCCACTAAACTGCCCAGTCCCTTCAAGACCTCCACACCAGTTCAGTGCCAATGAACCCCATTGTACCATGTTGTGCTACATAAAGTGCTGCTTCCTTTCTTGTACTTTATACTTAATTTCTTAATTTCACTGAGCATCCTAACTAACATTATTTTTAAGAGTGAATAAATATTCCTTATTCGTCTTCTGCATACCATTCATGATGCCACAAATTCCAGTAACTTCTTAGTTATTTCATTTTTTCAGGTTGACTAATACTAGCATACTTTAGAATCTTATTTCTCTGATCACAAAGGCTATCCTTCTCATTACATTTTCCTTTTCCACAATACCCTTTTTCAGATGAAGAAAGAAAAAACAACTGCGATTTTAAGATGCAAAAAAACATTAATTTGTGCTATGACACAATGAGGGTTTCTTTAAATTATACTATTTTCCCACATCACTGAGCACACCTCTGCTGTTTTAGGGCATTCCAGTCCCACGTCTCTGTGATAGTTTTTTTTAAGAAATAAAACTATATTACTACAGTCTAGCCAAGCACCAGGACCAAAGAGTAAAAATATGACGGTAGCTAACAAGACATGCAATAAATTCATGGGAGAACAGATATCATCACTTGGTGTAACCTAATGAGAGTAGCGATAACAAAAAATGAAGTAAACAAGGTTTCTTGTGGTAACTCCCTTGCCATTGAGTGAGGTCTGGTAACAATCATCTTGTCAAAGATGGAGGACAGGTAAGCATCACATAAGTCATTCTAGAGAAACAGAGACACCTCAGGAATCTGAAAGTCCTGCTTAGACTGGTAGGGGAGGAAGGAGAAAGATAAATCAGTTTATCAGAGCCATTTCTTGTTCAATTTCTATGTTCTAGATTAACATTTTAAGAACTTTCAGCAATGATGCTATATGCAGGATCGTGTATGGGACGATTTAACTGAGCCTCCACAAGCAGTTTTCTGGCTCTTCTTGTGGCTCTCAAAGTGAACTGAAATACACTCACATAAAAAGTATTAGTTTTAAATAAAATGTCTTTCAACTCCTGTCAAGCACAGGTGAACCAGACCACCACAGAGGATAGAGCACTGGTTTTGGGACACCCTCCACACACTCTGACATCCCAGCACTTCCCCCAGACTACAGCAGTCTTTTAGGAAGGCACATTATTATCCCAGCCCCATTCCATCCTTTCGCCAGCTAAAGCAGCTGGTGTACACATCCCCAGAAAGGTTTTTAGGCATCTGACCAAACCTGTCCCACTGAAGAAAAGGTAGCAAGTTAGACAGAAATATTATCTGCTTCTATTTAGGCATGGACTGCTACAAGGTTAAAAGAGAAGAGAAAAAACCCAACAGAGACAAAATAAGCAAAAAAAAAAAAAACAAAAAACCGAACCCAAAAAAACCAACAAAAACCCAAACCTACAATAATCCACCATCTTAGGTGCCTGTGCTTCCAACTTTGCTTCCCACTTTTCCCACACCCTCCTGTCAAGCTCTCAACTCTATGTCTGTAGTTTTTCTTTACTAAATAATATTTTTTGGCTTCCAGCTTCTCTACTGTTGAACTCAACTGAAACAAGAACTCAGCTGTCATCCAGCATGACCACACTTGTGCTCCTTCACTAGTGAAACTTCCTACCACAGGAAAATAGCAATACAAGTCCAGACACATGATTCTCAAGTATCTACACCTTGGACAACTTTTCTCTGGTCTCAATAGAAAACTGCTTGTGATTTTCCACTAGTTATTTTCCAAGGAAGTCTTTCAAAGGAATAAAGAGATCACCAGAAAATACAGTGCCCCCCCAAAACATGACAAGTAGTTCAAAGAACTGATATAAAAGAAGGTAATAATTCCTTCTGCTATAAATTCAGAAGGTATTTTAAGGCACATTTAAATATGAATGTAGCTATTGATATTCATGCAATATTCACATACTGCAGCTTCTACATGAAAAACTGCAGATATTTTCAGGGAGTTTAAACTTCATCTTACTTACTCCTTCCTCCTCTTGCAGTGCCACAAGCAATGCCACATTTTACATGC
This sequence comes from Heliangelus exortis, assembly GCF_036169615.1. Taxonomy (NCBI): domain Eukaryota; kingdom Metazoa; phylum Chordata; class Aves; order Apodiformes; family Trochilidae; genus Heliangelus; species Heliangelus exortis. The sequence goes on from NC_092424.1 coordinate 62,408,908, forward strand.
TTAACAACTTACTACCACCTGAATGTGCTGCAGTAAAACATGAAGTGACCATTTCCCACCACAGTTAAAAGCTAAAAACAACCCACTGCCATCGTTTGCACACACACACTGCGAAAGGATGGAGGACAGACAACACCCACACCTGGGCAATGGGGTATTTTTGGGCAATGGGACATGCAGAAATACCCAGAAAGCAGGACACACAAGCCCTTCAGGGACAGCACAGCAGAGTGAGGACTCACCAAGAGTGCCACCCTCCAGGCAGCTAAGCAACTCTCACATATAAGATGGGAAGATGTGTGCTGATGGTTTCGAAGTTTCCTTTCTAAGGGTCTGCTTGAAAAGTAGTAGGAGTAAAGATCCTACCTAAAGAGGTTTAAAGGGTCACTGAGGTTTAAGAGAAGAGAAAAGAACAAACAAAAAATCCCCACACCACCTGATTTCAGAGGAAGGTAGTTCATATACTCCAACTACCAAGAGGAAAATTTGACACATTATTGTCAAGAAGCAGAGATATGCAGCCAACAGCCCAGTGCTTTAGCTCTTTCTCTTGGCTGGAGACAATATGCCAGCAGCTGAAATGTACTGGAACTAGAGTACTGCTGAGGCAGTGTGCCACAGGGCAGCTAGAAAGAAGCAGTGAAGTGACTGGAAGACTCTATACTGGATGCTGGAGTCAGAAGGAAAGCTTAAGGGAGAGGATGAGCAGTGCTGTGAGCAGGGAGGGTGTGAAGTAAAGACAGAGGTGGAGAGTTCCTGGCATTCACTAGAGGTGCTGTCTGAAGACACAGAAAGGGTTCAGATCAAACAATAGCCTCATATCAGACAGAAACCAGACATACTTCTGCAGGTAGACACAAGTACTTAAGAAAAAGTACTATTTGCCTAAGCACAGCAAGACTGCAGAGAAAGACATCCTAGATGCATGTGCCTGCTGACAGAGACTGCACAACCATTCCTCTGCTAACAGGGGATGCTGATGGGCTGGACAGCCTCTGCCTCCAGCTCCTGTGAAACTTATACTGGGAAGAAGCAGATGAGTGACTCCCAGGGAACATTTTCCCACCTTTTTCCAGGTGTAAAGCTGCCTCTCTGCAATGTGATTATTTGGAGTTGTGGGGAAGAAGAATGGAGAGAACACAGATAGGGAGTGCTAAGGTCCTTGTACACCAAAACAGGTATGACAAGTCTACTGTGAGAGATAGCAGGTTTCTAACAGAGCAATGAAAATAGGTAGAAACATGAGTTAAGTTTTTGGGACTATGAACATGCTTTTCAGGTCTGCCAAGGACCATTCCTTGCTGCTAAATACAAAATAGGAAAAAGTTAAGATATTTATCAGTTTGACAGGGGAATAGCTCCCAGCTGCAATGATTGTATCATCCCCTAAGTAAACTGGTTACACATATTTTTGTGTTTGGGAAAATGTCCTACACGGTGCAAATGTTTTCTGTTCTGAGTCTCTCTGAGACAGAGGGGGTACATTAGCAAACATCTTCAGCTGTCTGTGGATCAAAACAAAGATTACATTTCCTTTTGGGATTGAGGCAGAACTATAACACACACCAAGATGTTTTTTAAATAGCTGTTTAGATTTCAAAAAATCATTTTGTAATTTCCTATGGAATATAACGTACAAAATATAATGATCCTGAGCATCTCTCCAATGAGAAAGTAGTTATTGTTTCAAGAAAACAAGGTGCAAAAGGAAAACAAATTGAGATAAAACAATATCATTTTTGCTAGTTACATAGCTCATACAATTTTTCCCAGAATAGTTTTATCTAGAAAGGACCTCTAAAAGTCTCTAGTCCAGCTTCCCTGGAGCAAGCACCTTTCAAGTAGATCAGGTGGCACTGGGCCCCATCCAACCCTAACTCTGTTTCCAGAGATGAGGAAGCTACAGCCTCTCTGGTCATTTAAATCAAGTCCCCATGATACAACTCTTGGAGATTTTTTTACTAGACATTTTTAAATTTTGTTACTTTACTGAAGCTGATAGCTCACACTGGCATATTATGGGGATATAATATCTACTACAGGGATATGATATCTACCTACTAGAAAGTGTCAAAATACCAAACACAAGAAAGTAGTGTCAAAACCAAAAGTGATCCTCAAGAGCCTTAAGTTCTACACAAGCTGTACACCTGTAGATGTCTGACTTGTCCAAGAGTGTATGTTGGCAGCTGGGTAGAGCACTTCATTGCAGAGGTATTCTTATTTTATGTTATAAATCAGGTTAGTATTTTTAAATTTGTAGGGAAAACAAAATTCCCAAATTTATATTTGTTCAATGCAGCTATACAAATGAAAAGCATAAATAAAAATGGTACAGAAATTAAAAAAAACAAACTAGGTAATTTTCCTTACACAAAAGAATACTTTAAAAAAAAATGCCAACAGGTCACAAATTAGATAATATTTAGAATATGCTAAATAACTGTAAAAGCAACCACACAACACTTTGAGTATAAAAGCCAAGATTTCTTCTACGAGGAAACACTAAAAATCTCCAACATATAATTTGAACTGCACAATGTTTATTTTTGTTAGGTTGTTTAGATAGTTTTTTTTTTATATATATAAAACACAGGAAATCCACTTTTCATACTAAGCAATAGTTAAAAATCACCCTTTCACACATCTAACACCAATTTCTTTAATGAATTTGCCTTGATAGTGATAAAGGGTCAATGCACTTGAGTCTGTACAACTTTGCCTGCATACAGACCCCAACATCAGTCCCCCTGGAACAGTACTGGATTTGGACACAGCTCCACAAGCAGCTTACATTGACCTACAAACAGTGCTGACAGACAGCACTGCTTGTGAACCTGGTTCAGGTGTCAGTGCCTAAATGCATCTATCTCAACAGCACCACGATAAAATTTCTGACTCTCCACTACATCAGGGACTCAAATACAATACAGACAGAGGAAAATCATCCTGTCAGCAGAGAAGGGCTGAGGGAATGCATACTTAGACATCACAGACAGAGACACGTGCATTTTAGAAAGTTCTTAGCACTACATATGCCATTTCCTTTCATTGATTTTGCTTCATGAACACACAGCAGCTTGTCTGGAAAGGCTGTGCCATAAAGTCAACCAGGACATTGTCTCTTTATAACATATGCTGTACTGCCTTATCTATTGGTTGGTGATTGTGAGTTTATTGGCCAAAATATTGATGAAAATCACAAAGACTCTAAAGATATGGGACATATACCCTATTTTCATGTACAGAGATTACATGAGCATCTGGTGTGCTGCTGACTGCCATCACTTCATCATAAAGATCCTCAGAAGCCATAGAAAAGAGCAACTCAGACTATGTATATTACTACTGATACCAAGCACAACCTGTCAAGTCACATCATAGACATCATGACAGACTGACAAGACATAAGAAAACATCACTATGGAAAGATGGGAGTGAGAGTGTAACAGAATAGGAGATCTGAATTAATATTGTATTCATTAAATACAGGTGAAAGCAGTTCTGTTTTTTAGACCATTTAGGCTACCTTCTGATGGTATATTTCAAGCATAATATGGGAAGTTGCTGAAGAAGAGAAATTAAAAACTTGCCTTGGGGATACCAAGCTTGAGTTATGCAGACACCCAGAGAATGACTCCCTCACACCTCTGCTTGGAGATGAAAAGATCTGCAGTGATTTTGAATGCACTCTCTCACGTTCCTTATGTACTTGGCTTATGAACATTCCTGCCTTAAAGAGATAAAAATCTTACAAAAGTAAACCTCATGTGTGAAACTACAAAGAGAATATCCTGCCTCCTCCCTGTTAGCAGAGATTCCAAGGAAACCACAGGGAGTCACCAGGCAGGGGAGAGAGCCTATGGTACTGATATACCTGGACGCTGCAGGGTGCTGCTCCACAGGCACTCAGGTGACAGGTCCTGGAAACCTGGATGGGGGAAGAGGCAAAAGATCCATCTGCCCGGTTGGCAGCCCTCCCAGGAAACACTGACCTGAAAAAGCTGTAAGAGAGTCCAGTCCTCTCCCCGAGCATGAGATGCACTACCAAAATCACCTCCAATGAGCTGCACAGCCCTTGCAGGCACTCAGAGTACCTTCACAGGTCACCCAGGCTCAGCAAGCACAAGACACAACAGGCAGGTGGCACAGCCTGGGGAAGTTCAGACTACCCCAAACATGATGAGTCGGTGGACCCTGGAAGTGAAGGACTTGCTAACCACACAGATCTATTTCCATTTTTTATCCCTGGCATAAATATAACAACCCTTTCCATTAGT